>NW_012137303.1:1324717-1328403 GCF_000956105.1 Propithecus coquereli
AAGTATCATGAAATAATCATGTAATAATCAAAGTAGATACATATCGAGTACTTACTATGTGCTAGGCACTGTTTCAAATACTTTACATATATTAACTCATTTAATTCTCAAAACAATCCTAGGAGATGGTATGATTAGTTGTAGATGAGGAAACCAAGACACAGTTTCATAGCCAAGAAGTCTCTTAGCTGCTAAATTATGCTGCCCTTGATACAAATATTTATTGAGTGCATGTTATGTCCTAGATACTGTTCCAGTTACACGGGATTGACTGAGAGGGAGAGGTTCGTGCCTGTATCTCTTAGCTTTGGCTGTAATAAACCAACCCAAAACTTAATGGTTTAAAACAATACCCATTTTATGTAATTCACAATTCTGCAGGGTCAGCCGGATGGTTTTAGACTGTACTGCTGATCTTACCACGTGTCCCTGGGAAGCTGGCTGGTTGGCTGCCGGCTGGGTGATGTAGGAGAGCCCCTACCCAGGCCCAGTGGTTGGCAGGCTGTTGGCCGAAGGCACTTGGTTCTCTCCATGCAGCCTCTCCCCTTCCAGCAGGCCAGCTGAGACTCATTCATGCAGTCCTCTCAGTGTCCCAAGCGTAGCACGGGAGAAAGGAACTCCAATGTGCAAGTGCTTTTTAAAAATAGTGATCTGTTCCCTTGATTTGGGGCATGTAGCATTCATTATAGAAAACGATAGAACAATGTTTTGTTTTTAAAAATTATTCTCTGCTTTTTTTTTTTTAATTTCAGGATATTATGGGGGTACAGATGTTTAGGTTACATATGTTGCCCTTGCGCCGCCTCCCCGCCCTAGTCCAAGCTTCAAGCATGTCCATCCCCTGGATGGTGTGCATCGCACTCTTTGTGTATGCATATACCCGTCCCCTCCTCCCCCCTCCCCCATCCCCGACATCCGATAAATGTTATTCTTATATGTGCACTTAGGTGGTGATCAGTTAATACCAATTTGGTGGTGAGTACATGTGGTGCTTGTTTTTCCATTCTTGGGATACTTCACTTAGTAGAATGTGTTCCAGCTCTATCCAGGAGAGTGTTTTTTCTTTAATTAACAGAAGCAAGAGTGATCCATATCCACAGGCAATAATCACGTTCTACCAGACATAATTCATTTGCATTTCTATGGCTAAGACTTCTTTGCATAACTATACATTTTCTACAATTTACAGAGTTGTAAAATAGCTCCAAGACAACAGAAGGGTATAGGTCTCTATAGAATGAAAAAACCCAGAGATGTGCACTAGACTAGACACACAGTAATCTTTTTTTGTCTATTTCAAAGTCTTTCACAATTTTTCCTATATTAAAGATAAATGAAATACAATTTTTATTTATCAGTTAGGAAGAAATGAAGCTGAACGGTAGTTAAATTGGTAAGGACACATTTTAATCAATAATATACTATTGCAATAAGGAAAAGAGTGCAGTGCAGCATGAACTGAACTCAACTTCAATTTGTATAGAGGCGACTGGGCATTTTAAAGGGAGAATGAGGGAATAGAGGGGGCTGGTGAGTGGGGCTCGATATGAAAACCAGGAATCGATAGTAGGAGAATATACTTTGCTTTGTGTGAGACGAATTGTTTAAGATTAGAGATTAGAGAAAAATGTGCTCTCTCTGATTCTAACTGATGCTATTTGCTTCTGTGACCGTGCTTGCTTTTCGTTGTTTGTTAAATGTAGTTAATCAGTAAACAGGAATAAGAGCAGGAGTGACTCCATGACAGGCTGAACTTCCTGGAGTAGGCCTAAGTTTCGGTTTTCCCGAAATGACGCTGCCCTTTCCCCCGAAATGACGCTGACCACAATTGGCGCCGGCGCGAAAATCCCAAGGCTTGGAGCCACTTTTAAAGGAACCAATCAGGAGCCAATACAATCAGCCACTTTTAAAGGAACCAATGAACTAAGGAGGGGAGGGGGGGAAGGTGTGCCCAGCGTGTCGTGTGAAACCTGAGTGTCGTGTGTAAAACAGAAAAAGTTATAAAAGCTTAACCTCTACCCCAAGGCGGGGTCCTAGCCCTTAGAAGAGGCCACTGCGTTGGTGCTCTGGGACTTGGACCCTAGCTCGAGCTAGCCAATAAACTCCATCGCCATTTGCAGCCTCGGTGACTCTGCCTCTCTGTTCCTGGGGCCGAGGGGAACCGGCTCTAACAGATAGAGTCAGAGATGTAAAAAATATAAAAATTGGGAAGGGGTAGGTTGGTTCATGTGGAATCCATCTATCTGAGTTTGCTAACTGGTCCTTCCTTATACAGGGGCCCTAACTTCAGGTGTTGTTTGGGACAAACAGTAAATTCTTTTGGCAGCCTTGATTTTTCTCAGGCAGACACTTTAAGCCAGACTAGGGACGTGGTCTTGAGCTGTTAGAAACTATGTTATTGTCTTGTTTTAAGTCTTTATAAGTCAAGGTTGAGGCCTAGTTGAGAAGAGGGTACAGAGAAACCTGGCTAGAGTTTGGTCAAGGAGACAATCTTTGTCATCTGACACAGCAGAGACAATCACAGGATTATTTAGAGTCATAGAGGTGAAAAAATTATAATCCGGAACACTAACAGGAGAGGATTCATTAAAGAAATTTATTGTCTATTGTAGAACAAAATATGTAGCTCTTAAAGTGATATTGAAGAAGAATATCTAATGATATAGAAAGATGCTTAAGATACTCGAAATAGACAAAAAAAATGTACTAAGCAACTAATTATCGTGTACCATTATAGATTAATCAGATTATACAGTATGATCCATATGGCTAACTAATGATTACACCACAATTCTAATAGTAATTTTCTCTGGTTGTGTGATTAGGCATTATTTTAATTTGCTTGCTTTTTACTGATTTGTATTTCTTAAATATTTTATGATGAAAAGGTTTTCTTTGAAAAAAGAAAACATACAAATTATGTAAAAAAACATTACCGAGCTTGTACTCTGTATGTCTTTCCATGGAAAGACAAATGACACATAAGGTTTCTGCTTTGGGAGAAATAGCAGTCCAGTGGAAAAGGCAGACAATGTCAACTCATAATTAACAAAAAATCATGAAATTTACAACGATAAGCCTATACTTGACTCAGATATAGTACAAAGATATAAGAGTGATAGCCTCTGACTGACAATGTGAATGCCAAGAGTGCAAAGTGTGGAATTTATGGAAGAATTCAGAGAATGTGGACACCAAAGCAGGATTTTGGATGGTAAATGAGAGTTATCTATGATTTTAAAAAGGAGTGGAAGGACAGAGAAAAGAACCTATATACTAGTGTATGGTCTAGGTAGATAGAAGCAGTTTTGCTTGTTTTTATATATATGACAGAAAAAACCTAGATTTCTCTGTATCAGGAAAGATGCAATCCGTGGATAGTTCAACTGTAATTGTTGAGTTTTTGCAAAATAACGCAGAATAATGTAGAAATCACCTTTAAAAAATAGCCTTGGGCAATTCATCTGGCTTTATTATAACCTGGATGAAATATGCCTGAAGAGCACTGACTTTCTTTGCCTCTGAAGGTGTTGAAAGAGAAATTGCACTGAATACTTGTTAAAAAATGGCAAGACATTTTATGGGAGCTACTGTAGTAGGGAAGAGAGACCAGTACACAACTGAATTCAACTCTGAATAATAGCACGAACAGCTGGAGATTTAGTCAATGGGGGGGTGGGGTGAGG
>NW_012137303.1:1328453-1360730 GCF_000956105.1 Propithecus coquereli
AATGGAGGGGGGCGGGGTTGTCAATGGATGAAAAATTACTAAGAGGGCTTGGTTAGATATCAAGGATTGGAGGATTCTTGACAAACTGGCTTAGCAGAATTCTTGTGAAAATTGGACTAGTCTCAGGCCTAGCTGAGAAGAGGGCTCAGAGGAAACTGAAGTTCAAGAAGGAAGCCCTTTGCCAATGGTATCAGGCACCATTTTAATTTACCTTTTTAGCCCCTTGACGGGGGTATGTAAGTCAACTACTCTAAGCTCCATTTACATACAAGTACTAACAAATTACCGGGCGCGGTGGCTCACGCCTGTAATCCTAGCTCTTTGGGAGGCCGAGGCGGGCGGATCGTTTGAGCTCAGGAGTTCGAAACCAGCCTGAGCAAGAGCGAGATCCCGTCTCTACTAAAAATAGAAAGAAATTAATCGGACAACTAAAAACATATAGAAAAAAATTAGCCGGGCATGGTGGCTACATGCCTGTAGTCCCAGCTATTCGGGAGGCTGAGGCAGAAGGATCGCTTGAGCCCAGGAGTTTGAGGTTGCTGTGAGCTAGGATGATGCCATGGCACTCTAGCTGGGCAACACAGTGAGACTCTGTCTCAAAAAAAAAAAAAAAAAGGTACTAACAAATTATGCAATTTGACACAGTTTCTGTTGCTTGAGTTGGAGAAGCCTAGTTTATGTCCTAAATTCTTTTATGTTTTTGTGTGTGTGTTGAGTGGAGGGCGGCCTCTTGATGTGCTGCCCAGGCTGATCTTGAACTCCTGGCCTACAAGGGATCCTCCTGCTTCTGGAGCAGCAAATGCTGGGATTACAGACATGAACTTCCGCACCGGACTCCAGAGTGCTTCCTTTAAGCAAAACAGTAATTGCCTCTTAATTTGCTACTGCAGCGTCCTGGCTTTCCTCCCCTTCAAAGCATCCTAATCCTTGCTCCCAAGTAAGTCCTCTCATTAACATGACACTGAAACTTCTCGATTCCAAAGAAGAGGTGAAAAGGAAAATAGACTGAGATAGAGGCATGTGAGGCTTTTGCATGATTTCTTATCCACGCTATCACACTCCATTGCCTTCCTGAAACTCAGACTTAAGACTTGATAATTTACTTTTCACTGTTCGTTAATGGTTTTCTCTGTGTCGATTTTTCTCCAAGCCAACTGAAAAGTCCTTAAAAATAGGAGCCATACTTCCTGTGTGTTACCAGGCACCATTTTGGCTTTTGGTTTCACAGCGCCACGTTCAGCAGCTAGTCGTCATCCTCTCCATGCGCAAATAATAGGGATATATGTAGAATTCGAAAGAATCCGTACTTTCAGAATGTTCACGTTATTATTGCCGCTTCCCTTGATAATACTCTCATTGCCAAATTTGGGTTTCTACAACCAAATGACGATACAAGTTCTTTTTTCCAAAATGAGGTGACTTGGTGTTTCAAAGTTGAAGTGAGCGCTTTGACTTAGTACATGAATTGGCTTGCATTCTAAATGAGAGATTTTCAGCATTTGATTTCCTTAAATATTTAAATTGGGAGAGGAATAGAAAAAGACATTATGTAGTCGGGTATTTACAGGCCTTTTTCATCCTGAAAAGTCTCCAAGGATCACATTTCAGCAGATTTTCTGCTTCTAGTTCATAATTTTTCTCAGAATATTTAGATATAGTTTTTTATTTAACTGAATTTTAAAAAATTCCAGAAAAAGTGTAGTTCCATTGTTTTACTAAACTCGGAAACGATGTAAACACAGCTATATAATGATAAGGAAAGCAGCTGTCAGAAAGCGCCGGTGGTTTAGTGGTAGAATTCTCACCTGCCATCTGCAAAGACTGGGTTCGATTTCTAGAGCGTATATATTTTCCCGAAAATAAATTATTTTCGAATGAACTCACAAAGCGAGAAATGTTTGAAGTAGCCATGACTTCGTGCAGTATCCAGGGATGGCTGAGAGCGGCCGGAGCTTTTGCAATTTCACATTTAAAAATTATGTCAATTAGCATGCGATTTGTTTTCCAATGACCTGAAACGTAATCTGGTCCCAGTCCCAGTGAACTCTGATATCACTTGATTTGAGTTTTTCGGGGGAAAATCTAAACCGCTGTTATTTGGAGGTGGAGTGTAGCTGCGTGCAGATTATCAATGTGCTCTTCCCATTCTTCGAGGTTACTATTAAAAATACAATAGATCATTTGGAAGCAGAAAGGTAAAAAATTATAGCTTTGAATAAGTAACTGAAAGGCTGTCGTGCGTACTAGCAGCGTGGCACAGCGGGAGTGTGCTGGGCCCATAACCTACAGCTCAAGGGATCGAAACTGTCCTTTGCTATTGAAAGGAGTACGTTTTGGTGGTCTCAGACCCTAAAGAAAAATAATGCTTGAATAAGGTTTCTTTCCTCACTGACTCCCTGTCAGAGGTTTGCGGACCACAAGTGGTTGTGTAAGAATCCACAAGGTCATTTGTTAGAAATTCTTGTTTCCGGTATCCAGTATGGTAAAACTTAATTACGTGTCTACAGTCGGTCATTCGGTCTCCGGATTTGGAGACCGCTACACCTTTTAGGGGTTGGCACGCGCGCCCCCTTACGGTCTTGTACATCAGGTAAATGTTGCAATTTGCAATAACTCCTGCTACCAACTTGTAAATATTCAAAATCGTGATCTTTTTACCAGGTTGAGATGTACTTCAAAACCTCTGTCGGAATCCATAAATGCAAAGATACGTTTGAAACAGGAAAGATATTATTACTCATGGGAATAGATCCAGGTTAGTAAGGAGGTGCGTAGTCGTGGCCGAGTGGTTAAGGCGATGGACTTGAAATCCATTGGGGTTTCCCCGCGCAGGTTCGAATCCTGCCGACTACGGAGGGACGTTTTGTTTGCAGGCACCCAAACGTGGTGTTTCATACCCGCGCAATCATACAAAGCAACACGGAATACGCTGTATCCGTCCACTATGATCTTTCTCCAAAAAATTTGAAGAGGATAGTTTTAGTCCTTTCGTGTAATAAGGCGTAGAGAAAAATCTTTGCAAGTGTTACTTAGGAAAGCACCTGAAAACACCAGAAATTTCTGAGGCCACTATAAAGATACTGGAAAACTGCCCAGGGTATTATGCTTTTAAAACCTTAGGAATTGCTGTCTCCCTATCTGAAAACCTTAGGAATTGCTGTCTCCCTATCTGAAATCCAGCTCGTGTCTGACTTCCAAAACCTCACTTGCCTTTAACGTTTGGAATCAATACGCCAAACAAAAATTTCCTTTCTTCTCTGCCTTCTGGATCCTCGTATCGTCTCACTGTCTCAGGTCAGAACTGCAGAGAGGAAATACCAGACAGAGAATTTGCAAAAATGTTGCATAAACGTCTTAAGTCAGAGATTTATTAGTGTCCACATTTCCTCTATAAACCCGTAGGTAGACAAACCCTCATGGCCCAGGTTAAGAATTCAACAAATGCACAGTTCTGATTTTGCAAGGGAACGCCGGTGCTCAAGCTGTCCTTGGACAGGTTAGAACAATTACAAGGAAAGGGGAGCTCTGTTAATACTTTCTGCCGGCTGGTGCAATTTTGTAGCTATCTCGGAATCTGGGAACATGCTCCTACTTTGAGAGTCCAAAGTAGAAAACAGACTAATTTTACATGCTGCACTGGCGCTGTCAAAAATGTACCAGGTAACTTTTCTAGTGTTGGCCTCGTGGTGTAATGGTTAGCACTCTGGACTTCGAATCTGGCTTAATGCAAGTTCATAATCCAGGTGAGATCTGGCATTCTTTCGCTGTCTTTTTACCTCCTCTTCTCTCAAATTACATTGTACCAGGAGGAGGGTAGACACCCGATTACTTGCGCACCTAAACACCCCATTAAAGTTAGCAACAGGATGCTTCACTACAGAGCAGCATCCTGTACTCTTTCACCTTGAATTCCACATCTGTCCTGTCTTTCCCTCCCATTTTTGTTGGACGCCAGAGTTGCCCCAGATTTAGATTATCGTCCGGATGCTTGAGGATACATCTTTCACACACGGGATCTCAGTTCTTTCCTTTTTTGAAGAATGCACAATGGGCTTACGTTCTGTTAGTTTCTGGCATGAACTTGGTCTTGGGAAGTGTGTAACATATGTGAGCCTTTTGGATCCTCTGCTATCTGGGATGCAGCAGATATTCTATTGCTGTTTCTTACATTAAAACTGTAGTCCACAAATACTGAACACTGTAACAGTACCTTCAATCAGTATTTAAAAATTTTCCAAGGCCTTTTTTTCAGGTAGTGGCTCCATGGTGTAATGGTTAGCACTCTGGACTTTGAATCCAGCGATCCGAGTTCAAGTCGCGGTGGGACCTGTTCTGTCTTCCGTGGTTTGTGTTCCTCTCAAATCGCTAGTACAATCCTAGTCTGTGGATTTATCTACTGTTTGGTGTTTACTATCTTCTCATGCTACAAATTCTAATTTCTCGTATTTGGAAAGTATCTTGTCCTTGTAGAATCTTCACTTTTTCTCCTAATACTTTTGCCAGGGTTCCCAAAATCAGTCAGATCCTGTTATTTGTGTGCTCAGAATGCTCAGCAGTTCATGTGTCAGGGGCCCCTCCCGTGAATCTTTTCTTCTTTGGAGCCCCCTCAAAATGCGTTGGCCTAATGCAAGAATATGCATTAAGAATTGCAGCGGCAAGCTCCTCATGTAAGGATTCCATAGTATAATGGTTAGCACGCTGGACTCAGAATCCAGGAATTTGAGTCCAAATCTCTTTGGGACTTTAGGAACATCTTGGTGATTTTTCCTCTGTGGTTCTCCATTTAGACCGTTCTTCTCCATTAGCCCATCTTTGAGGTTTGTTGTGCAAAGGTACCATTGTATAACGGTTAACCCTCTGGACTCTAAATACAGGAATCCCAACTGTCAGTGGGATTCTAAATTCCTTCTGTTGACTCTCCACAGTTCAAAACATATCCTCTGTGATTTCAATAACATGAAAAGAGCCCCATGAACTCCTCTGGCCTCTAAAAGTTGTTCTAGAATAAGCGCTGTAAACTTTCTTTCGCCTATTCAGCCCTAGAGATGGTAGTGTCTTAGTGCCTCTGTATTAGTTTCTTGTTGCTGCTGTAAGTAACAATTACCACAAATTTAGTGGCTTAAGAAAATATGAAATTATTTCTTACAGTTTTGGAGATCGAAAGTGTAGAATCAAAGTGTGAACAGGGCTATATATTTTCTGGAGACTTCATAGGATTCATTTGCCATGTGGGCCTCACCAACATGCCGCTTGTTTCATCAATGCACATAAACTGAGAAGGCAATAGTTCAAATTTGTTGGTTGGATGGAAGTCTTGATCTTTTTAAACCTAATCATGAAAGTAACATCTATCTCATTTTCTATATTCTATAGGTTAGGAGCAAGTCACTATGTCTAGCTCCCACTCAAAGGGAGGGGATTACACAAGAAGTGTGCCCACTACACTGTGTTTTAAATAACCTCGAGACCCCAAGGTAGAATGAGCTCTGACTGGTGCTGGCCTACTGCTATGACTGATACTTTGCAGGTACCTTCTTTCCATAGTCAGGAAGTGCTATACTGAGAGCAATTCCTGGTACCTCCCATTGAGAAAATTATCTCGTGGCTGAAATTTTTTTTAGTTTTTCTTTATATATCTTCCTTTATAATTATAAAGGTCAACATAGTGAGACTTCTCTACAGAAAAAAATTTTTTAAATAAATAAATAAATAATCTCTAGGAATAATGCCCTGACATGGATATTTCTCAAAAGTTTCCCATGGATTCCAATGTGCAGCATGGAGAACCACTGAGCTAATTTTTCCCTGATCACCCTATTTAAGTTGTCTCTGCTCAAATGCATTTACCACCTTCAGACATACTATATATTTTGATTTTAAGTTTTTTATTGTCTATTTCTACATAATTAAGTTTCATCAGGGCGGGGAATTTTGTGTGTAGTATATAAAACTGCACTTAGAACAGTGACTGGTACATATAAGATACTTAATATATATTTGTCAAAAGATTGAATGATGAATAAATCAATGGACCCTTCAGGCTCAGGTTTGTTTATTATGCTTTATAATTCCTAATCCCAACACTACCAACACCCAGTAATTTTTTTTTTTTTTTTTTTTGAGACAGAGTCTAACTCCGTTGCCCAGGCTAGAGTGCCATGGCATCAGCCTAGCTCACAGCAACCTCAAATTCCTGGGCTCAAGTGATCCTCCTACCTCAGGCTCCCGAGTAGCTGGGACTATAGGCACATGCCACAAAGCTAACTTTTCTATTTTTAGTAGAGATGGGGGTCTCATTCTTGCTCAAGCTGGTCTCAACCTCCTGACCTCAAGTGATCCTGCCTCAGCCTCCTAGAGTGTTAGGACTACAGGAGTGAACCACTGCATCAAGTCGACAAGTCATTTTTTTTTCTTTCCAGAAACATTTTAGAATTTGTCACTCACTTAAGGTTTGAAACACTGAAACTTTGTATATTTTACCTGTTTTAGCTTGGCATTTTTGAAACTGATTTGATACTTAATATGTTTGATATTTATTAAATCATCTCCTGATACCTCCTTAGAGTATGCAATTTGAATCTTGATCAATTACAAATTTGATCTTTATTTTTCCTACATCCTCATTTTCTTATTTATTGTATGTTACATCATGTCACACAACACACACATACACACACACACAATTATTTTTTTGTAATTATGCTGTATATAGGTGAGAAAGAGAAAAGCTGTCCCTGTCATGCAGGAACTGGTCTGACTCCATCCACTAGGACTGGTGTTGTCAGGAAGGGGCCTGGCGCTCACAGCTAGGGCATGGGGTTCTTCCGTTGAACATAAACAATCTCACAGACAGAACATTAACATCAGACTGATCTTTTTGATTGTGATGAAATGATACAGAAACAACCAAACAAAAAATATATCAACAACAAAACATTTCATAATCTTGTCTAAGCACTGATAATAAAACAAGGTCACTATGTAAACCACAAAAATACCAAACATCCACTTCTACTAACTAATACGAAGCACCACTGGTTTTATAGTTTTAGCTTCATTCTGTTCTTACCTCCCTCTAGATAAAATTTATTAAGCTACCTAACTACAGAATTATGCCCTCCCTTCCTAAAAGCATCCAATCCAGAACAAAGCCCTGCTTCCTTTTTCACCCTCCCTGAAATCACCCAACACAAGCACAAAAAAGAGGTGTTTGTAAACACCCCTTCGCTGAGATTCTCCAAGGTTTCTCATGATGTGTGTTCTTCCTAGTTGCAGCAGAAACAAACCCATTTTATCCAACTCTAGGTGAATTCCTGGTGGTCTTTGGCTGGAGGGCATAGAAATAGGTAATAATAATAATAAAAAATGACAATACTAAGTTATCATTTTTTGGTCACATGTCTTTGCACGAAATAAGCAAGACAAAACAAAAACCCCTGTGATGGCTCTACTCTTCAAGACACAGTTCAAAAATCTTTGGTCTGACATTCAGAACCAATCACAATTTGACCTGAACTCATTGCTCCTACTTTTTCACCAATCACCCACTTGGGCTTCCGGAAGAGGTTGATAGTTATTATTTCTCAGAGGCATTAGTGTAATCATAGGGCAGGCATCCTTCTGAGAATCCTGCAGAGGAGTGTCCAGGGATGCAACAATAATTACAACTGGTTTAATGATGCTGTTCATAGTGTTCATATACATGGCCAAATAGAAAAAAACAAAATCCAATGGGATTTTACAAGCAAAAGCAGTCACTAACTCCATTCTCTTTTGTTAATTTCTCCCATTTTCCCCTCCTCCTCGGGAAGTGTACTTTGTCATCTTTATTCAGTTCCACCCCTCCCCTCTCCAGTCTCTCTTCTAGTTTTTTTTTTTAATCGAAGAAGGCCATTTACAGAGAGCAGAGACATCAATTTCATTAGTGACAACATAACACTAAAACAAGAGAGATTGCGAAACGAAACTCTGTTGAATAAATAAACATATTTTTGCTGTGCCTTGTGTGCGACGAGGTGGCCGAGTGGTTAAGGCGATGGACTGCTAATCCATTGTGCTCTGCACGCGTGGGTTCGAATCCCACTCTCGTCGCGTGGTGTTTAGTTCCCTCCCCCAGTGGGAGAGTGGGGTTTTAGCCCCACTGCAAATGAGATTTCCTGCGACAAGGCAAAGTCCCAGCTGTGCTTGGACTTCCTCTGTCAGTAATGGCTTCATGGTCTCCTCTTAAGAGGATTCATCTTATAGAGGATTGGTGGGAAGTTATAAGATTTAAACTCCGAAAGCGGTGAGCATATCAGGCAGAGGTGTGCTCACCGCTGTTTCAGGTTGTCGAAACACGGTTGTAGTTGAAAACTGATTCCCAATCAATTTGTGCTTATCTGTCTGCCCCAAGCAGCCCCTGGCCTCTCTCCTGCCAGATGGTGGTCCAGTGGTTGTAAATTACTCGGAACCGGCGAGGTTTCTCAAAACACTGGTGTCTCTTCGCCTCTCTCAGGCAACTTAAATCGTAATCTTTGGAGGCGGGGAGGTGGTCGGTGTTGGACCGACCTTGGGTCATTCAAATAGGAGGCGGGGGGTGGGGTGGGTGTTGCACCGACCTTGGGTCATTCAAATAGGTTTCCAGGGTTGAGAACCACTGCGAGTACCTTTCACTCACTGCCCCCACCCACTCCTAAAGACTTGGTTTACTTATTTTGGCAGTTTTTTTTTGGGGGGGGGAGGGACAGAGTCTCGCTCTGTTACCCTGCCTAGAGTGCCATGGTCTCAGCCTAGCTCACAGCAACCTGAAACTCCTGGGCTCAAGCAATCCTTCTGCCTCAGCCTCCCGAGTAGCTGGGACTACAGGCATGTGCCACCATGCCTGGATAATTTTTTTTTTCTATATACATTTTTAGTTGTCCAGATAATTTCTTTCTATTTTTACTAGAGACGGGGTCTCGCTCTTGTTCAGGCTGGTCTAGAACTCCTGACCTTGAGGGATCATCCCGCCTCGGCCTCCCAGAGTGCTAGGATTACAGGTGTGAGCCACCGCGCCCGGCCTATTTTGGCAGTTTTTATCTAATCCTCTTTGACTTTTAAGTCCCATGCATGTTTCCAGGTCCAGGCCTTTCTCTCAACACCTTATTATCACCTCCTCCACCAAATTCTACCTTTATCTGACTATTGGTCCCTGCCATTCAGGAGGAGAAATTGTCCACATGCTCTACGTTTGCCCATGCTGTTCCTGCTAACGGGAGGGTCTCTGCTTCTGATAAGGAAAACCCCCATCTGTTACTTGACACATCAGCCACCTGAGACCCCCACCCTTCACGGAAGACCCGCATCAGCATAACACTAACCTATTACCTTGCCCATCACTAATCTATTACCTGGCACATCAGCATAACACTAAATCTATTGTCTGACACATCAACTAACCTATTACCTGGCGGGCATTAACCACCTGACACCCTACCTCCCAGACCACCACAACTTAATAAAAGTGGGAAAAATCGGGTAGACGGGGCTCAGAATTTGGTGGCGAGGCCCCTCTGAGCCCGTCCGCGAATAAACTTTGATTCTCCGACTCTCCTCCGACTCTCCGTGTGCTGCTCAGTTTGTTCTCGGGACCACTTGCTGTAACACTTGCTGTAACACTCCCAAAAAGCTGGGCTTACAGGTGTGAGCCACCATGATGTAAATGTGGCTTTTTTTTTTTTTTCTACTCTTTTTGAAAACATTTTATGCATTTTTTTAATTTTTTGTCTCCTGTCCTGCCCTCTCCATAACTGTGGCTTTTTAAGACAATATCTGTTTTTGAATTTTATCTATGGTATATGTGGTTCAAAGATGGTTTACAAGCTTTAACCCATTTAATCTTGGAAATAAAAACTTGAGAGGTGATGATCTGGATTAGAAGCCATCTGGAAGTCTTCAGGAATTGGATAATATACTTCATATATTTTGTTTTTTCTCCAGAAAAGAATCAAAAATGTTTGACGTTGTGGATGGCTGAGCAGTCTTACTCCTCACACCTCCCTCTTCAATTTGCCTTCCTTTTATATCCTTGGCTTTCCAGCTTTGCACATTGTAAACATTCAAAACATATTTATAAAATAAACAAAGTCATATGGTGTGTGTGTGTGTGTGTGTGTGTGTGTGTGTGTGTGTTGGTGGAGAGAGGAGAAGGATTGAGACCTCATCTAGTCAGAACAGAATATACCCAAGTTATTTGTCACTCCTTTTTTTTTGGTCTCATAAGATTATATATGACTCCTTTTAATAAACACCAAACAATGATTTGAAATGTGCTCACATTCCTTTGTGGTGTTACAAAGTAGGGAGGTAGATTTGGGGCAATTTTCCCTGTGTCCCTCACCTCTTTTAAACCCAAAGTTCCTGTTTTTTTCCTTAATACTAAAGAAATTAGTTTTGCTGTATTTTAAGAATGAGGCACCAAGTTGAACTGTACCCACATCTTAAAGTACAGCCATCCATATAAGCTTGTTGACCTTCAACTGACACAGACAGATGCTTATTGTTATACGTTTTTAAGTATTTGTGTTATTTTGTCATGGAGAAATAAATGACTGAAACACATAGTCTTTGCTTCTTACAATTCATAATAAAAATCAGTATGTTTTTGAACTGTAGAAGAGACAAAATTTTACCTCTATCTTTTTAGAATTTTTCCTGTTAGGCCTGATAATTAAATTGACATAAGACATCAACAGGACAAAAGCATACAAATTCCTTTAACATAAATTTTACATGGCACAGGAGCCTTCAGAAGGAAATGAAGATGCTAATATGCAGTTTGAGTTGAACATTTACATACTGAATTTGACAAAAAGTAGTCAATTATGCAAATGTAGCAAGGCAAAGTGGCTTGGACTAGCATAGTTAATTGGGTTGAAAAGTGGCTAGGAGGATAAGGGCTAGTTTAGCAAGGTTTGTACAGATTTCCCTAGGCCTCAATTTCCCATTCTTGATAAGAATTATTCTTTCTGGTTTATGGAGGACTTCTTTCACATGGCAATCTCATCTTCCGATTTTAAGAAACAGAAGGAAGATCAGAGTGATATTCTTGCACCTGATGTTTTTCAAGTGCCTTTAACTCAAAATAGTCAATATGCTAAAGTGGTGTATTTTTAACTCCTTCAGAACCTATTTCTTCTAATATACAGTATAATTTATTATATATTCTATAATCTATTTATTCATTTTGTGTTTTCTGTGTTGACTCCTTCCCTCTTCCCCCATCCCCAAACCTCTTAGGCCATGGATTTTTGCGTATTTTTTCACTGTGATCCTGGAATCCTAGATCCTATATTCTATTATGGAATCCTAGTTTCTAGAATAGTGGCTGGGGCTGTGGGGTTGTGGGTGGGGGTGGCGAAGAGTGTAGGTGCTTCATAAACATTTACAGTAGTCCCCCCTTTTATTCAAGGTTTCATTTTCTGTGGTTTCAGTTAGCCACAGTGAACTGAGGTCTGAAAATTGATGATTAGTACAATAAGGTTTTTTTTTTTTTTTTTTTTTTTTTTGAGACAGAGTCTCACTGTGTTGCCCGGGCTAGAGTGCCGTCGCGTCAGCCTAGCTCACAGCAACCTCAAACTCCTGGGCTCAAGCAATCCTTCTGCCTCAGCCTCCCGTGTAGCTGGGACTACAGGTATGCACCACCATGCCCGGCTAATTTTTTCTATGTTTTTTTTGTTGTCCAATTAATTTCTTTGTATTTTTAGTAGAGACGGGGTCTCGCTCTTGCTAAGGCTGGTTTCCAACTCCTGAGCTCAAACAGTCTGCCCGCCTCTGCATCCCAGAGTGCTAGGATTACAGGCGTGGGCCACCGCGCCCGGCCAACAATAAGGTATTTTGAAAGACAGAGAGAGAAATTGCATTCACATAATTTTTATTGCAGAATGTATGTTGTTATAATTGTCTTATTTTATTAGTTATTATCTTTTACTATGTCTAATTTATAAACTAAACTTTATCATAGGCATGTATGTATAGAAAAAAACATAGTCTATATGGAGTTGGTACTATCCATGGTTTCAGGCATACACTGGAGTCTTAGAATGTGTCCCCTGTTGATGAAGTGGGAACTGCTATTTTAAATTTATGAATCTGTTCTTCCCCCATCCAACTGAGTCAAACTCCCAGTGTTTGTGATTCACATCTAGAAATCTTTCTTCTTTATTTTTGTTTTTCCAGTCACTTTTTTTATCCTTCTCTAATGAGTGGTTTTTTAAGATTTTTTCCTTTCTCTTGAATCCCTTTCTCAATGCAGAGAGGCTTATGCATTTATCAGAGGTTGCATATATTTTTATTGTCTGGATTTGGGACAAGCTCCTAAATTCCAGTGGCTATTTAGGACTCAGGATGTCTACACATTGCCCTGTCTTTTTCGATTTCTCCCTTTTGACATTTCCCAGTTTGGAAAATCTCTTTCTTTTTGGTAACCCTTCCTGTCAGTGCAGGGGGGAAAAAAAGAAAAAGAAGAGGGAAAGAATTTTTTATCAGAAACATTTTTATCTTCTTGGATCAGAATTTCTACTTCTATTAAATACTTCGGGAGGGTGGGAATCCTCTGGAGAAAGTCTTATTCATCCTCTGGTATGGAGGATTAGATATTGGTCAGAGAGAGAGGAGGAAGCTTTTCCATATTCTCAGAATCCAGAAAAAAGGTGAGCAATATGAGTTTTCTCAACTGTAACTTTACTCACTTTCAAAGTTTGTTCTTAGGCCGGGCTCTGTGGCATGGGAGGCGGAGGTGGAGACTATTGCTTGAGCTCAGGAGTTCGAGGCCACAGTGAGCTACGATTGTGTCACTACATTCCAGCCTGTGTGACAGAGTGAGACTTTTCCTCACAGAGGTTGTATCTTTTCTCTAGTTTATGAAAGGATGCTTAGTGTAAACAGTAGGTTTTCCAGGCAGGAAAGCAGAATGTGGTTTTACATGATATTAGGACTGTGGGGACAAGAGTGACTTTATTGTTAAATGTTAATCCACCTGACTAACCTGGAATCTGGGATTGCCTCCAAAATGTCTAGTTGATGTCTCTTTATGTAGAAACACCTACACGTTTTAAGTTTCACCTTCCCTCCAAACCAATCCTTGTTGTTGCTTGCTGCTTACATCATAGGCTGTGGCTCCTGTAGCCACCTACACATTACTTCCAGAGCACCTATACTTTTTCCCCAAGATATAAGCCCTGGGTCTAGGGGCTGAAGGGTGGAGATCTACCTGTCTTGCAACGCCCCACCACACTTCTGTCTGAGGTCCCCCTAATAAATCACCCTTTACTGACAAACTGTATTTGCCTCCCTTTTTGGTTTCTTGGCACCTTCTGCATCTGGGGGTCGATTTGCATATATGGCCCTCTCACAGAACAAGGACGTTGACATTTTTTAGTCCAGGAAATCTCAAAATCTGGAAACCAATGCTAAATCCCAAAGTTTTTAATACAATTTGAAATCTATAGATGATTAGAGGAAACCAGAATCTCACAGAAGAACTAAGAAAACGGCTGGGGATAGGAAGAAGTAATTATTACTGTGTTTTAACATTCATTGCTTTGACCTAGAACCATGGAAGCCTCATGGCCTCCATGTGATTTAAACCAATGTTTTCGTCAAATGCTGTATGTTTCACCATTATGTCAACAATTGAAAATTACTTTCCCTTAATCTTAAATTATTATTAAATTCGATTATTTAGGCACACAAAATGTGTTTTTAAATATTTTGCGCAGCTGTCTTCCCGGTCTTTCTGTTTGCACACACACATTGTAACTAGTTGGGCTCTTTTAATGACCTTTATATTTCTGCTCAGTTTAGGATTGAATATGAGCTGTTATCATCCTTTTAAGAGCAACAAAACCAAAGCAAAAAAGTTAAGATGGAAAAGGAGGGGAAGAGTGAAACTTTGGTATCAGTGTTACAGTGAGGACAAGCCGAGCGGCACACGGAGAGTAGGAGAGTCAAAGTTTATTCGCTGGCGGGCTCAGAAAGGTCTAGGCACCACATTCTGAGCCCCATCTACCCGATTTTTCTCACTTTTATTAAGTTGGGGTGGTCCGAGGGGTGGGGTATCAGGTGGCTAATGCCTGCCAGGTAATAGGTTAGTTGATGTGTCAGGTAATAGGTTAGTATTATGTTGATGCGCCAGGTAATAGGTTTAGTGTTATGCTGATGCACCAGGTAATAGGTTAGTTGATGGGCCAGGTAATAGGTTAGTGTTATGCTGATGCAGGTCTTCCGTGAGGAGTGGGGGTCTCAGGTGGCTGATGTGCCAAGCAATAGATGGGAATTTTCCTTAGCAGCAGCAGCAGCCAAAACTCTGTAGGACATGGGGACTTAGACTAGAAGAGGAACGTGAAGAGATTGAGGCCTAGTGCTAAATCCGAGGGAAAAAGCAACGGGTTTCCTATTGTGATAGCCAGTGGGGCCTGGGGTTGTCTGAAACTCAACAGTTTGAGAGAGCTTGACTTACAGATCTGAATTCCTTTTTTCAAGCGGCTCAGGACAAACTGAAACGCAGGCTCTTATCCAAACTTGGGGAGAACTTGAAAGTCTCACAATACTGGATGGTTTCATTTCGGTTTTAACTTTCGGCTTGTCTTCACTCCGGCACCGGTTCTCCCAAGGCCTTTGAGAACGTCTCCTTCCCTTTAAAAAGGAGCAGAAAGAAAGAAAAGGGTTGATGGCAGGGGGGAGGGCATATGCGCAAACAATGAGTGCGATGCGCACCTCCTGGGGGAAGGACACACTTGAAGCTCGGACTGCGGAGGGCGGAGGGGCGAGGGCAACATACGTAACCTAAACATCTGTACCCCCAAAATATGCTGAAATAAAAAAAATGAAAAAAAAATAAAATGAAAAAAAAAAAACAGAAAGAAAGGGGTTGAGAAAACCCAGGGAATGGGTGATTTTTTTTTTTCTTCAATGAGGCTGGGTAATCGAATTTTCAGAAGTTCATAAAACACATCCCACTAACCACGAAGGGATTCGAACCCTCAATCTTCTGATCCGAAGTCAGACGCCTTATCCGTTAGGCCACGTGGTCCCCGTGAGAGCCTTTTCTAGTGCAATATTTAGAAAGTAGAACGAGCTTTCTGCCCTGTACTGAGTGTTCCGTATAATGAATGACCCAAAGGCAAAGGCATCTGTGGCTTCCGTGCTTTTAGCCATTGGAAAAATGGAGGTTATTCGGGGCCACAGAATCAGAATTTCTGAACGGTTGAGATTATTTCAGTCTTGTGGTATATGGCTACTCCATGGAGAAAAAGTTTCCTCTACAACTCCCAAAGCAAAAAAAGTGGAGTTTATGTGACCTAAAATATGCAAAAATATTGCATATTATTTGTACCGAGGGATTTTTAAAATTAAACTTGCTCAGGGTTTCTTCCATATTGATGCTCACCCACACCCACCATTTACAGACTCTAGGTACTTGGGGTATCTGCCTAGACAGTTGTCAAGGAAACTGCACCTGGAAGGCACTTTCACCACGAGGCAACACCTGCAAGATCGTCTTTCTTGCCATCCTGCATGCCCTCTCTGACAATTTTCCCTTCCTCACACTGTTCTGGCACTTTCTCTGATTGTTATATGTGATATCAGAGCACTTTTCATAGTATGTCCCTGTTTGAGGGGGGAAGAAAAAAGAAAATACCTTTCTTGGGGTTTCTCGGGAGTATAGAGAGGTTGAGGGCCATTACTATTTTTGAGGGTCCCATATATTAGGAAGAAACACGAAATAGAAATACAAACATTTTGACTATTAACAGTACTTACATTTAATAGACGAATCAACATAAAAACATGATGCAATAAAATCATATTATGGAGAAGATATTTACAGAATGTATAATATTTTGTAGAGTCCTTGGTCCCATAATGGGGTATAAATTTAAAGTTGTGTTTTGTATGCCTTCTTTCAAGCCTGCTAGTTAATCTCTGTGACCTCATGAACCTCATTTGATGATAATATCAGCAGTCTACACATAAGGCATTTCCTTAATTTTCTTAAATCCCAGACACTGGGAGCAAAGGCCCTCATGGCTCATTTGTAATTCGTCTTGGCTTTTCTGGATTAGCAAATTAGCAGCTTCTGGAGCACAGAAATGAGGCCTTTTACATAGTCTTCCTTTACCTAGCCATAGAATAACATCAGGCAAATAGTAGGAGCTCAATAACAATATGTTCTCATATATACATTTTTGTTTGAATTCTGCAGTCATCTTTAATGTAGGGATTATTTAACAAGAAGATTCTTCTGTTCCACAAAAATCTGAATATGGACATATTGCTCTCTTTCTCTCTTCCTGGAGGCAGAAATGTCAGTTGAAGGCTATTGCAATATCCAGAGACATGATTATGGCTAAATCAACATAGGCAGTGCTGACAGAAGTAGTGAGAAGTATTTGAATTCTAAATATACTTTGAAGGATTTGGTGATTAGATTGGGGGTGTGAGAGAAATAGAAAAGTCATATATATCTTCAGGATATTTTTGCTGTAACAACAAAGTTTGCATTTACTGAGACCTGAGGAGGAACATAGGAGGTGAATAGAAAGTGATCAGAACACAGTCACTTTTCTCTTCAAATCCTTCTCCATCACATGACCTCACCTCCATACTCTATCACACTGAATTATTTGTATTATAGTTCCTTAGAAACCTTTAGCTATCATGTCTCCTTGTGTTTGTTTTTTTTCCCTAGAATGCTCTTCTTGGCTGTCTGGCATTTTGACTCAAAACTCGCCACCATTCCAGAATTAGACAACTGCTAAAGCAAAGTTAATGTAGCAATCAATTTTAGTTTTCATTTATCTCTGTAGATAAGTGCCATCATGATGGCCTTTAGTAAAATACTGGTTCACATTCTGGGTAACTGTAAGGAAAAGAAACGAAATAAAATAGCCTAGCAGAGGATGGTTTCGATCCATCGACCTCTGGGTTATGGGCCCAGCACGCTTCCGCTGCGCCACTCTGCTTTTCCATGTGTCCCTCTTCTACTAATGTACTTAACTCGTGCTTAGATAATCTTGTGCTAAAACAGCCTGTAAGAATTTGTCCATTTATTTTAATGCCTTGACTATCAAAGGTTGCCAATTCTCTTTCGAATAAGGCTGCTTGCTACCAGAATCAACACAAAAATGGGAATAGAGAAGTAAACATTACCACACTGGTAAGTTACTGGGTGCAGATGTGAAGGTGGCTAGCTATTTAAATGAGAATTACATATTGTTAATAAACAGGGAAGGAAAAATAAATAAATAAACAGGGAAGGGAGAAACAAGGTGGTAATGCAACATGGGCCTCCGCGCGGCGGGCGAGAATTCTATTTCCGAATCATTAACCAAAGATGTTTTTGCCTTCGGAGAGAAAACGCTTTTAGTCAGATTTTCCTCGGCTTGGGAATGGAGAAGGTGAAATTTGGTATTTTTCAAACTCTTCGCAGGCGGTTTTGGTCCGCAAGAGCTTTACAACGAGGAGCGGAAATGCAGAAGGCACTGCAAACGTAGGGACACAGCTGGACTCCGCATTCAATGGAGGTTGCTGCAGTCCCAATCGTGTGGACCAAGGCTCCTGTGCAATCGTCCCAAAGCATCCCAAACAGCAAATAAGCGCTACAAAATGTCAATTGTTTCAGTGTGATGTAGTTGTTAAAACAGCTCCAAAATTCCAATTTGGATATGAAGGACTTGCAAGAGAAGCCTCCGCGCAGAAGGCGCTCTGCGTGCGCAGAACGGAGTCGTTGGTGATGTCACTCCAGGCTGGGTTGTGAGAGGTGGAGCCAGCAGACAAGATGAAAGCTCCCGTATGTGCACCTTCATTTTTCAATCAGGTCCGCACTCCGTGCATATAAGGGCATTGCCTCAATTCAAGGCACACTTTTTTGAAAGTGGTTTTCGGAGAGCTTTCGTAATGTCTGGACGTGGCAAAGGCGGTAAGGGGCTAGGCAAGGGGGGCGCTAAGCGTCACCGTAAGGTGCTGCGGGACAACATCCAGGGGATTACTAAACCTGCTATTCGGCGTCTTGCTCGGCGCGGTGGTGTTAAGCGCATTTCTGGCCTGATTTATGAAGAAACTCGCGGGGTTCTCAAGGTTTTCCTGGAGAATGTGATCCGTGACGCTGTCACTTACACGGAGCATGCGAAGCGGAAGACGGTGACTGCCATGGATGTGGTGTACGCTCTCAAGCGACAGGGGCGCACTCTCTATGGCTTCGGCGGCTGAAGACTCCGCTTACACAACCCAAGTATTTTCGTTGCTCAACCAAAGGCCCTTTTCAGGGCCGCCCACATTTTTCTGAGAAAGAGCTAGTATCTTGCTTTATTGATTTATTTTGTTGTAGGTTGCCGTTGGTGACAATGTAGTTCTTGAGTGCGTGTCTAACTTGCAAGTAATGTTTAATTTTTTTGTTTTATTATTTCATTTATTCATGGTTTGTGCGTAAAAATATGTGACACTGCTTTATTTCTGCCTTCAGGTAGTGTGTTAGGTGTGAGATTAACTGGTTCTCTTAATGTTAGGGGAACTTGTGAGAAATACCGTTGGGAAACTTATGGGAAATTCCGCTAAACCGTAAACATTTAAGCAAAGTTATAAGCCTAACACAAGACAAAAGCCTGCAATAATCACTGCTTATTGGTTGTTTACCGAATCCTGTTGCTGATTGGTTAACTGCTTGTATGCTATTGGTAGTATGTAACCCAAAAGAAAGTATAAAACCTGACGAAAATGAGGAAACGGTGCTCAGAATTTGCTGATGAGTTCTCTCCGAGCCTGCTGGCGAATAAACTCTGGGTCTCCGACTCTCCGCGTGTCGCTCGGTTATTCCTTCTGGGACCGGTCGCTGTAACAGTTGCCGTAACATTAACACTCAAGTGGCAAAATGGAGAAGCTAGACTGGGACTGTTTTAAATCCCCGAAAGGTTTCTTAGTGTTTAAATTCAGTTCAAAGTCGGGTTCGCAAGGTTTTCGACTATCGCAGAGAAGGTGAACTGCCCGGGAACCTGCGTTAGCGAGGCCAAAATGGCGGGCAGGGGGCGAGACAAAGCCGGCGCTTGGGCTGCGGGCGGGAAACAAAGGCGACATCAGGAGCGGAAAGGAGAATCCTTCGGGCAGGAGGACGACAGTAAAACTGGTGGCATGTGCGTTGCTGCTTTCTCTGGATCACTAAATGGCTTATGAAAAGCACACTCGAGGAGAGCTTGCCAGTGTTGTTTGGTATAGATACTAATGTATTTATGATTTTGTCACGAAAATATTAAAAATGTAGAATAAGACATACCAGTTAAATTTGTTAGCTGCTAGCCATGATAGCGAAAAGTGCCCTTGCAGGCATCAGAACATTTCACCCCACATTAAGTATGCACTGCTAAAAACTCCCACATAGTATCTCACCTCTAACTAAAACTGAATTTCTTCAGATTATATTCAATCCACATTTAAAAAAATCCCACTTATGCCCTAAATGTCTTGGAGATAAGGTTTGTTTAGTGAAAGATCTAGTCATGACTGGTTCTGCCTCAATTCTCTGAACTGAAAATAGTCTCCTTCCTCTCCTATCCATTTTTGGACACTGATTTGCTGGAGACCAGAACTGTAGAATATTCTTTGGATTGGTTTGTTTCCTAATAAGATCATTTTACTTTTCCATACTCTCTATGTCCTGTAAAGTAGATGTGATTTCTATAGACCTAATTGAAATCAGGTTAATATGCTTGTCAGGAACAATTTATAGATATGTACATACTTTTGTACCACATGATAGGTACATGATGTCTGGTTTATGTAAAGATGATAGAACAATTGCAGTTTGGGTTTACAGTGATAATCCCATTGTAAAATCAATTCTTTCTTGTGTCCAGCAAGTAATCTGTAGGGTGATAATTTGAATCCAGGAAAATCAATGAAGTTATTTTGAATTTGCTTTTTTTTAATGATTTGGACTTATGCATAAATATGAAAAGAATCAGATGTTATTGGAAGTAAGTCATTGATTTGAGGGGAAAAACTAATATGAGGATGTTAATTTAACAACAAAAAAATGGAGCACATAAACTATGTGCTAGTCACTGTTTTCTGCTCTGCGAATTATAATAATGAACAATACTGAACAATATTTCTATATTCATGGAGTTTACATTTATTGGGCATGGGTGCACAAACAAAACAAGTAAAATATAGTGTGTCAGGTAGTACTGAGTGCCATGAAGATCACTAAAGCAGGAAAAGGCATAACATGTGGAGGTGTTAGACCGCAGGTAATTCCACGGTGGGCCCAGGGGAGAGACGACGACCCTGAAAAGCGAGCGGAGACCGAGACTTGATGCAAAAAGCAAGAGGTTTTTTATTACAAGCGCAGCGCAGGGGCTCACAGCATCACCAAGCTGGCTAGCTGTAGCACCCGATAAGTGTAGGGCTGGGGTTTAAAAGCAAAAACCACACGCAAGTGGTCAGGGGCAAAAACAGGATAAGAGGGAGTTTTGGGGTGGGGAAATTCTAGAGGCTTAATCTTGCACAGACTACTCCCGGAGGCCGAGGGTGGGGTAATCTCATCGGCTGCAATCGGAACTGCCAGCCTGGGGTGGAGGAATTCCAAGAAGCTGCAATCGACACTCGCAGGCAAGCTTAAGCAAGAACACATGGCGGGGGGTTTTGTTACATCTTTGCAGGCCTACTCTAGGAAGTTCAGCCTGTCATGGAGTCACTCCTGTTCCGTGTAGCTATATTTGACTATCAACTAAAAGCAAGCACAGTGACAGAAGCAGATGGCATCAGTTAGAATTAAAGAGAACACTTCTGCTATAACCTTACATGCCTTACATTTCACACACACACACACACAAGGGGGGAGATTCTGCTATAACCTTACAGAGGGAAGAGGTGATATTTTTAAATGATGTGATCATGGAAAGCTGTACTGATAAAGTGATGGTTGGAGAAAAATGACATTGAGAAGGTGAGGGAGTATTCCAAATAGAAGACCAAGTAGGAAAGCCTGGAGATAGCAAGGAGGTATTGTGGTTGGGCAAAGGGACACAGTGTATTAGTGGTGGAGGCTGGGAAAACTGATTGGTTCTGTATATATTTTGAAGGGAGGGTTGATAGTTCTTTTCTGAGCTAGTGAATGTAGGGGATGAAAGAAATAGACAATTTATGGATAATTCCAATGATTTTAGCCAAAGGAACTGGAATGGAGGTGCCAGTTGCTAAAATAGGGAAGGAGGAACAAGTTTTGGAGAGAATTCCAGACTTAGCTTTGGACATCCAGAGAGAGTTTTAGATGCCTGCTGCAAATCTAAGAGGAAGATATGAAATAGGCAGTTGGATATATGAGTCTAGAATTTATGGAGGAGGTTTGGCTGGAAACATATTTGAGAGTCCTCAGAGTATAACTGCCGTGAGAGTAAAAACACCACAAGATGAAATAACATCATTAGGAAAGAGGGATGATAATGAAGAGAAGCAATTCAATGACTGAGCCCTAGGTCAGAGAAATAAGGAGTGTTTGCTGTGTATAGATGACATGTGCATTCCTAACTTAGTTTCACAAGTGCTTTCTCCAGTAATTTTCTCTGTCTTCTGTAATTCTCAGAACAAACAGAATAAATATTATCCCTATTTTACCGATGTGGAAAAATGCCCTCAGTAATGAATATACAATGAAATTGGAATTCTCATTTAAGTAATCTACTGAAGTTAGAGCCATGGGAAAATCACTTTGGGTAGCCAGTGATAAATATGCACACCCTTTCTCCAAAATGCACCTACTTTCCCCACATATTTTGCATGCAATTCCAGGAGTTCTCAGGTCTGCTGTGGCCTCTCAAGCCTATCTGTGGAACTTAGCTCAAGAGACCTGTATCCTACACTGCCTTTTCTCCTCCTTTAGCTTGGCTGCTTCTCATTGCTCTGAGAAGATGGACCTGGAGAATGAAAAATCTCTGTCTGATTCTGTTGAACTGATGTTTCCTTGTTCCCTGTGGAGGTACTGTGTATATGTTGATGATTTGGAAATTAAATCACCAGCCCACAGATTCCTCTTGAACTTCAGACTCAGAGACCCTGCTACCTACTTGACATCTTTACCCGAAAGTACAATTAATACCCACTTCCATCTTAAACAGGCCTCAAGCAGAATTTCTCACATTTTGACTGTAAAAATAACTTCTCTCATCATTTTGAAATTGGTGAATGGCATTTCTACCCTTTCATTTGGAGTCATTTTTATTTTTCTACATCCAATCCATGAGCAAGTCCTGTCAGCGCTACCTTGAAAAGACAGACTGCAACCATTTCTTATTTTCTCATTCTTGTTGCTATGGCTCTGATCAAGCCACTGCCATCTCTTGCCTTTATTATTGTAGCACCCTCATCACTACAGCAGCCTGGTGGATTGCAATAAAGGGCAGATCAGATCAGGTCCCTCCCATGCATAAAAACCTCTAATGGCCTTCATTTGGCTCAAAGGAAAATCTGAAGTCCTTTCGGTGACTACAAGGCCCCACTCCCTGCCCCTTGTTTGCTCTTTGGCCTCAAATCTCACTATTCTTCCTTTCCTTCCTAGCCCAGCGTCACTAGCCACTCAAACTTGCTTGGAAGATGTATGTCTCTCAGGAACTATGTATTGACAGTTCCCTTTGCTTGGGTCATTCAGCTTCCAGATCTCTGTGGGTATTGCTTTCTCACTTCCTTCTGGTTTGTATTCAAATATCATCCTTTTGGTGAAGCTATGACCACACTGTTAGCATTGTACCCCATCTGCATCTCCCTGCTTTATTTTCCCCTGCAGCTTATTTGGAGAGACAAAACATGCCCCCATGAAAGTGAAGCAGGAATGGAATACTATATATATAGGAAGTCACAAAAAGTATAATTCATGTCAGTATTGAAAGTGATAGTTGATGCTTGGACAAGTGGCTTGGTGCCAGATTTTGGAGCCCTGTTAGGCCAATGATAGAAATATTCACTTTAGACAACAGAGAACCAGGCAAAATTCCCCAACCCCCCCCTCCTTGATTTGGATTTCTCTCAACTTTTACAAAACCAGTTATTTCACTGAGAATATTAAATTTTAATTATGTGTTTAATTTATCTAAACAAGTGCCTAGATGAATATGGATAAAATGAATACAAATATAAATGAATTTATAATTGATAAAATGAAATACTTCAGTGTGCATGTGAAGTATTTCCTTTTCCTGGTAGAATATTTCAAGAAAAATCCTTAAAAAAACAAGTCTTGTATATTAGCAGCAATTTTTGTATAGTACCCTACTTGTCTTTTCTGGGCATCTACAGACTTTTGGGGTATAAGGGGTAATTCTCTTTCTTATAACCAAATTTCTAATACAAGAAACATTTAAAAGCTTATGGAGGTTCTGTCTTTTTATGAAAGATGAAGTGATTTTTTGACTAATATATTTGTATGTTACTGTTTATTCACTTTTAAACTTATAATTCTAGATATTATGAAAGAATATATTAAATTCATATACAAGTTATAAAGGTTAATATTATGACCACGTCTGACCCCAATGGCCAACCAGATATGACAAATATTTCCAATAACCACTTTTACATAATCTCTCTTCCTCCTGCTACTCCTCCCAGAGGTAACCATGGTCCTGAATTATGTTATTTCCTTGCCTTAAAACACCTTATGTTTTTCTGGCCCTTCTAGTCACATTGCCCTATTTTGCTTCACTTTCCCATTTGATCCTCTTTGATGTCATTAGGGCAGTATTTTATAAACAAGAATATATGCTTTGTGTCACATGAATTATTAGGTGGTTCATAAATAATTCTTAGTCCATTTTTTCCTTTATGCTAGGAAGCCTTTCTTGTGCCTTATTTTTTAATTTCATACTAAGGAATTGTATCTTAAAATCATCTGTGCATTTTTTTGTATACCAAACCTAGCTAGCATAATCCCTGGTACATAGTGCTCAATAATTGAATTACTTTTATTTTTCTTCACATAGTACAGGGTGACTTGGAGAAAAAAGGGCTTGAGGGAGAACTTAACCTATTTCTTAACCACATCACTGGGAATTTTGGAGAGAGCCAAATAAAGTTCTTTACAGAGGAGTTGATCCTTTCACCCAAAACAATGTATCAGCACTGTTAATCTTTTGGTATTGAGCATTTAGTCATTTCTTTTCCCATAACTATATTACAAATATAATATAATAATTAATATAATATAATGATATATAAATGAGAATACACTATTTAGCAATTTTCTTTCCTCCCATACTATCCCATGAATATATTTTATGTTTATTTTTTCTTTCGCTTTTTTTTAAATAGCTGCATAGTATTTCATTATGGATAAAACCTGTTTTAAGCCAAACTCATACTTTTCAACATTTATATTTCCAGCTTTTAGCTAAAATAAATAGAAATATAGGTAATATTAAAATAAATTTAGAAATTAGAATCAATGGACTTTATATATTATTAACTATATGCAGAAAAGGAAAGCTAATAGTATAGGATGGGAACTAGATTTCAAATTTGGATGAGTAAGTGGAGCTGGAGGCAGTATAATCAGGCCTGTCTTGGTCCTGCTGAGTGTGAGATGCCTGTGGAATACTTAATTCATGTAGTGTTTAGAAGTTTAATCACCATACTTGTTATGGGCTAAATTATGTCTCCCTCTCTGTCTCCCTAAATTCATATGATGAAGTCCTAACACCTAGTACCTGCAAATGTGACTGGAGATAGGCTCTTTAAGGATATTTGGAGATAGGCTCTTTAAGGATATAAAATAAGGTTATTGGGGTGGGTCCTAATCCAATGTTATTAATTTCCTTATAAGAAAGGGAGATTAGGACACAGACACACATAATGGAAAGGCTATGTGACAAGAGAGGGAGAAGACAGCCAAAGGAGAGAGGCCGCAGAAGAAATCAACCCTGGTCACAGGGTTGGTCTTGGACTTACAGCCTCCAGAATTGTGAGAAAATTAATTTGTTTAAGCCACCCAGTCTGTGGTACTTTGTTAAGGCAGCCCTAGCACTCTAATACACTTCTCAAATATTTTCATTCTGCAATTATTTTTCTCTGGAATTTTTTTAATGTTATGCCTGCTTCTCTGCCCTTGAAAGACAAACATACAGACTAATGAATGTTTTAGGGGAGAAATTTATCTTTTCCTCCTGCTCATCTTTGGTTCGTTGGTTGGAACTTCTGTAACAACAAGCCAGATTAACAACAGAAGAGCATACCTATTTAATATGTTTTATACGATATTGGAGCCTTCATAAGGAAATAAAGACCCAAAGAAGGAGTTAAATCTGAGTGTTTTTACGCTAGGTTTGATGGAGAATGGAGAATTGTGCAGAAATATAATAGGACAAAAAGAAGAGTATCAGCTAAGGGTAGCAAGGAGAAACCTAGCAAGGCCTATTTGTTCAGTTTTCTCTCAGACTCTGTAGGTCTCATGTGAGGGTCTTATGATCTGCTTCAGGGGAGAAGCATGGGGGAAGGTCAGAGAGCCCTTCTTGCACATGCTATTTCTCAAATTCCTTCTCTTTAAAATATTCAATATGTCAAGATGTCATATTTTGGGTTAGTGTGTTCTGAACTCCATTAATATATATACACTGCTGAGGGTAGATGAGAGACTGACTTGTTTTCTGGTTCTTTTCAGAAATGATTTACTATAGAAATGACAAATATTAATATAAAAGTAGCAGCTACCAGAATCAGAGCCTAAAGATGATGCTACCTCTACTTTGGGGGGTGCGATGGTGTTCCTTAGCTTTTCAGGCACAGCAATTTACACTAATTGGTGCCTTTTAGAGTGACCAGTATCTCAGGGATAGAATGGTTTCAGGCTAGCTTGGCTCTCACCAGTCAGCCAGTTTCCTCCAATTAAAAAACATACTTACCCAGTTGCAGAAGTTCATCTAAAAAATGATTCTGGATTGGAGATATATGAGGGAAACATAATAAATAAATGAAGGAAAAATGAATGTAGGAAGGTTAGCAAAGGAAGCAGAAAGCATGGGAAGAAAAAAAATAAAAAAAAATTACTAAGCAATTCTTATGTGAGTTTCTAGGTTTCCTTTTTTACAACTCAACATGTTGGACCATTAAGTGAAGTAGCCCTAGTTCTAGTGAGGGCATGAAAATGTCCCTGGAAAATATGACACATGTTGCTTGAATTGGCAAGCAGAGACAGGGAAGTCTAAGTGCCACAGGCACTAGGATTTCCTCAAAACGCAAGAGTAAAGAGATGGTTCAAAATAGGGGATGGGACTGTTAGTACACTGCCAGACAAGGAAGACCAATTAGTATCAAATACTAGTAGGCGTGGAGGCCTACTACCTTATTTAAGGCCTCAGGATTCTGGGTTTCCAATGTGGGCAGGACCAAAGACATCTCCCCTATGGCTTCAACCAGAGGCTTTAGCCACTGCTAATAGTTTTGGGAACATCCTTTGTGTAGGCATCATCCTGCTATATTTAGCTATGTTCTTTTACTGGTCATTCCAGCAATGTCATGTGGTAGTTACTAATTATTATTACCATGTAGAAGTAAGGGAATACTCATAGAAGAATTACATAATTTGGCCACACTCAGGATTGAAACAGGCAATCAGGCCAGGATCATGCCCTGAGGGATTTACCTCCCCCCCACTTTTTATTTTTTATTTTTATTTATTTATTTTTTGGGACAGGGTCTCATTCTGTCCCCCAGGGCTACAGTGCAGTGGTTTCATCATAGCTCGCTACAACCTCCAACTCCTGGGCTCAAGCAATCCTCCTGCCTCAGCCTCCCAGATAGCTGGGACTATAGGCAGGTGCCACCATGGCCTGGCCCGGATTTACACCTAAACCATGCTTGAATATTTTTTTTCATGAATACATTATTTTAAAATGTACTTAAAATCAGCTTTGGAGAGCAAGAAATGAATGCCTAATTGTATATGGGGTTTACAAAATTTTCCTCACAATCCCCATTACAAAATTGGATCAGTTATTTAAAGTTCACAGTACTATGCTATCCAGGCATTTGCAGATAAAGACATGTGGTTTATAAGTAGAAAATGAGATTTTAGAGGTCAGTTTACATTGCTAATGCCCATGGTTTTCTTTTCCAATGCAGTGCTCAGAAAAGTTAAACTTGCTGCCAGTTGATCTTTAGGGCCTATAAGTCATGATTTTTTTTTTCTTTCTTTTGTAAAGAAACTTTTGCTGATGTAAGGAATTTGCTGCACAACTTAAAATATGTGTAACTCTTCACCATTTTTACTTTTCTCTTATTCAAAATGAGCCTAAATTTCCCTACTCCTATGATTGCAACTAGCCTCCTGCTTGGGACAAACAAATAAATAATATAGAAATAGTACTTAGAATCAGATAGATGGGGTTCAGATCTCAGTTTTATTAATTTCTGTGTAAGGAGCCAGTTAATCTTAATTCCTTCGGTCATTCACATATAAAGCAGGAGATTCCATTTCACAGGAGGTCACTGTAGGATAAAATCAATGTCATAATGCATGTTAAGGACTCTCACACAAATGTTAATTCCTTGTAACCCTCCTCTCTTAAAATGGGATTTCAGGGAATGAAGTAGCTGTGGGCAAGGTCGGTCCAGGACATGGAGGAGGAAGTGTAGGGAGAACTTGGAACCTTGGAGCCTAAAAGAGGCTAACAGATAGAAGCAGATCTCTGTCTCCTCACCTCCCAGGAATCATGGTTGTTGAATTAAGTAGCACTAAAACTAACTTCTTTCCTCCCTTCTTATGCTAATCTTGTTGCCTGTTCTACCTCTTAAACAGCAATATGTTCAGCCAGGTAGAAAACTCTAGTGGATGACAGAACAGAGTTCCCTGTTTTGCCAAGAGGTAATATATAGCTAAATGAAATAATCCAAGAATGACAAACTTAGTGAACAAACTCGTAGAGATGTTAGTGGACTTGCAACGACGGTGGTATGAGAAACTCTGATAGAGACCCGTGATTTAGAAATGCAACCAGCAGAGGTGATACTGCTGTATCAGTGAGCACTAGCCATTCACAAGCTAACAGCAAATTACAAAACGAAGTAGTTAAATTTCCTCAATTCTTACCCTTCTCTTGATTTTTGTTTAGATTTAAGACCGCCCAAAACTCCAGATTTCCATCCAGTTACTCCCAATCAAGGGCAATAGGATTATGACAAAGCGAAAGTAAAAATGAAAACAAACCTCAAATCTCTCCTCTCAGGATGTAGGGTAAGGGTGGTGTGGTTCTTGTTAGTTAAACAACTTATAAAACTGTGCACTCTTTTTCTTATACGCATTTACTTCTTGGTGGACCTTAAAATCTATAGAATAAGAAATATGTCCCAGTATTTTTAAACTTTTAATCCACGTGTTGCCCTATCTACTTTACTTTGCAAACCTAGAGAATTACAGATCTTTAAAAGACACTATGAGTGGCTCTTAGAAGAGCCTTTTTGTGTCACTGGCATTTTTACTGACAGCCAAATTTATTTGGAGCTGGTGTACTTGGTGACAGCCTTGGTGCCCTCAGACACGGCGTGCTTGGCCAGCTCTCCGGGCAGCAGCAGGCGCACCGCCGTCTGGATCTCCCTGGAAGTGATGGTCGAGCGCTTGTTGTAATGCGCCAGGCGAGACGCCTCGCCCGCGATGCGCTCGAAGATGTCGTTGACGAAGGAATTCATGATGCCCATGGCCTTAGACGAGATGCCGGTGTCGGGGTGGACCTGCTTCAGCACCTTGTACACGTACACGGAGTAGCTCTCCTTGCGGCTGCGCTTGCGCTTCTTCCCGTCCTTCTTCTGCGCTTTGGTCACCGCCTTCTTGGAGCCCTTTTTCGGGGCAGGAGCAGACTTAGCTGGATCAGGCATTTTGAAGCTGCACTTTCACCTTCGAGAAACGAAATGCAAGATGTGACAAATGCAAATGCCTTTATTGTTTGTTTGGCATGTATGCAAATTAGGATTTCTGGGTTACAGCTTCTGATTGGCTCTTTTAGTAGCTGAATACCTGATAGGCTATTTCTGAATTCCTAAATCTCATTGGTTCTTCCCCAAACGTCAACCTTAAATGACTAGACCGTTGAACTGACCGTTGAAAATGACTTTAAATAAATTAGAAGCGATCTTTTTTTTTTTTCTTTTCCTAACACCTGTTTTTCCATTGGTTGAAATTGGTGTTCGGGCAATACCATAGGCTATTTTACCAAACTGCCGCAAAATAGTTGAGCTGCTTGCGCTTTACTCGTGTCAATTTCTTACGGTTTCCTATACAATTATTTTAGTACTTCGCTATGTCTGGACGAGGAGAGAAGGAAAAAAGGCTCGCGCTAAGGCTAAAACTCGCTCATCTAACGCTGGTCTCCAGTTCCCAGTCGGCTGAGTGCACCGCCTGCTTTGAAAGGGCAACTACTTCGAGCGGATGGGGGCCGTCGCGCCGGTTTACTTGGCGGCTGTGTTGGAGAGTACTTGACTGCTGAGGTTGTAGAGCTGGCGGGCAACGCTGCCCGTGACAACAAGAAGACCCGATTTATCCCCTGACATCTGCAGCTGGCCATCCGTAAGGACGAAGAGCTTAACAAACTGCTGAGCAAAGTCACCATCGCCCAGGGTGGCTTCCTGCCCAACATCCAGGCTGTGCTACTGCCAAAGAGCCCCGAGAATCACCACAAAGCCAGGAGCAAATGAAGTAATCAATTGAAACATCAGTAGGTGTAACTACCATGTCCCCTGGCCCCCACATAGGCTTTTTTAAGAGCCATCCACATTTTCACATCAAAAAGCTTGGAGTTGACTAAGAATTATGGCTTTTCTTACTCTCTATCAACCTTTAAAAAGTTATACGCCCATAATCCTTCAGGTTACTCACTATATAAGTGACTAAATTGACTGCAACTTAAGTGTCCTGTGACACCATTGTGCTTCAGTGCGGTCCAGGCAAACAGGACACATAAGAGAACATGTTTAATATTGCAAGTAAGGGCCTTAATATAGTTAGGAGAAAGCAAGTTCGGTAACATTTACAAACCTTGTAATTTTTAGATGGACAGGGCCACTCCAGTGCTCCTCAAGTTACCCTGCAGAAGACGCTAGCCAGAGCTGTAGCCTAGAATGTCAACAATAGGACCGAATGAGAAAAACTAAACGATCAAATTTTGGGGAAATAAAAAGTCAACTCCGGGGCGGGCGCAGTTGCTCACGCCAGTAATCCTAGCACTCTGGGAGGCCGAGGCGGGAGGATTGCTTGAGCTCAGGAGTTCGAGACCAGCCTGAGCAAGAGCGAGACCCTCGTTTCTACTATAAATAGAAAGAAATTAGCCAAACAACTAAAAATAGAAAAATTAGCAGGGCATGGTGGCTCGAGCCTGTAGTCCTAGCTACCCGGGAGGCTGAGGCAGGAGGATCGCTTGAGTCCAGGAGTTTGAGGTTGCTGTGAGCTAGGCTGACGCCACGGCACTCCAGCCCAGGCAAGAGAGTGAGACTTTGTCTCAAAAAAAAAAAAAAAAGTCAACTCCGAACCGAACCAAAACATCATTTGGGACAACATGATATAAGTCAATCAACATCTGTTGCGCATTGTTGTGTGTCTTTCACCTCCGGGCTAGGCGCTTACCTGTGATTTCTCATCTATTCCACCTAGGAACTCTGCCATGTAGTTCAAAGGGTTGGTTCACTGGAGCTAGGAAGTGGCAGTCCGGGTGACCCGAAAAAACAAAACACACGTAAGTCTGTTCTCAAAGCGTGGTCCTCGGAATATCTGGCTCCACCTCACATCTACTAGATCACAATTAGCATCTTCCAAGATCTTCAAGTGGTTCTGTAGGGACATTACAGCTTGATATTTGCGGAATTAGAATCGTAGAAAATTAACTCCCTTGGATCCCAGATTTTAACAAAGAGGGGATTCAAAGGTGAATCAATTCATCCAATCAGAATCTTCAGAAATTCTCCAATCAGCTAATTGACTCTTCAGCCAATGGTTTCATTGCGCGGGGCTTTTGAAAATCAACAAGGCCAATCAGAATGTTTCTGAGTATATATAAAGGCAACCTCCTGCAGCTTGGTTGTCGAGTTTGTGCTCTTTCTTATACTTGTTCAAAGGATGGCGCGCACAAAGCAGACTGCGCGTAAGTCTACTGGCGGGAAGGCGCCGCGTAAGCAATTAGCCACTAAGGCTGCCCGCAAGAGCGCTCCGGCTACCGGCGGCGTCAAGAAGCCTCACCGCTATCGACCTGGCACTGTGGCTTTGCGCGAGATCCGTCGCTACCAGAAGTCTACTGAGCTACTTATTCGTAAGCTACCGTTTCAACGTCTGGTCCGTGAGATCGCGCAGGACTTCAAGACCGACCTGCGCTTCCAGAGCTCGGCGGTGATGGCGTTACAGGAGGCTTGTGAGGCCTACCTGGTGGGCTTGTTCGAGGACACCAACCTGTGCGCCATCCACGCCAAGAGAGTGACCATCATGCCCAAAGACATCCAGCTTGCGCGCCGCATTCGTGGGGAGAGAGCGTAAAGCTTCTTCAGCAATGATTTTACTCAAAGGCTCTTTTAAGAGCCACCCATTTTATCTTAAAATAGCTGTAATTCAATTCTGTGCTTATGCTGCGATTCTCTTGTGTTAAAGGTCATTTGTTTCGGGGCATTTAAGTGAAGGTTTGCGTTTTTGTATGTTTTAAGTTTGCTGGATTTGTTTCTGGCAGTCTTCTGGAAGCTTTAGTGAGTTTAGGTGTATTCTCCCCCTTTTTTTTAAGCTGGGGTTGACAAAGTTACCGCGTGTTGGATCTGGTAATGGGATTAACTACACAGTAGTTTTGGAATGGGGCAGTAATTGCTAATTGTTAAAAGTTTTGGGTAATCCGGGTACACAGCATGAAAGTTCTTTACCTGCATAGGTTGGATTCGGGTCAACAGCATAGGTGTGCATTTGCAGTTCACCTCTTAAAATTCTGCTCTCACAGCTTTGGGCATTGGTCGTTGAGAAAGGTATGTAGACAAAGGTAAACTTGGTGCTTTCTCATGACTCAAACCTCAAGTTATTTGCTCATTTCCATTTATGTTTAAAAAAGGCAATTTTTGGCTTTAATGTCAAATAAGTTTGTCTTTGCTGATAGTTGGCTTTATATCAAAAATTACAGGCCGGGCGCGGTGGCTCACGCCTGTAATCCTAGCACTCTAGGAGGCGGAGGCGGAGGCGGGTGGATCGCTCAAGGTCAGGAGTTTGAGACCAGCCTGAGCAAGAGCGAGACCCCGTCTCTACTAAAAATAGAAAGAAATTATCTGGAC
>NW_012137303.1:1360875-1373418 GCF_000956105.1 Propithecus coquereli
AAAAAAAAAAAAAAAAAAAAAAAAAAATTACACTTCTCCAAGATTCCTAAATGAATTTATTGGTGGTAGAACCCAAAGCAAATCGATGGCTTCTACACTTGCCACTCAGTGTGGGCTGCCTACTGGTAGCATGGCATGACCCTGGGAGCTTGTTAGAGTTGTAGATTCCCAGGCCACCAAAGGCTACTGAGTCAGAATCTGCATTGCACTAAGTTTACCTCAGGTGATTCTCATGACCACTGTTAAATCAGTAGTCTAGGTTGTTTTGTTTACTGGTGTTTTAGGTTTCATCAGTAAAAACAGACTGTGAAGCAGGGTAGAGTTTTTGCAAACTATAATGCTTATTTATGTAATAGATAATATTTTCTAAAAACAGTGAACGCAGCAAGAAGCCCCTAAGATAGTTTGATTTCATTAAAGATCAGCGGTCTCAGTGTGACATTACAGTCACATGGTGAGGTTTTATAAAAATATCTTTGGGGTTCAATCAGGACTAATTTAGAGAGCAGGGTGGGCCCAGGAAATAGCAATTATTAAAATTCAGATGCTTCCAACAAATAGCTGGTACTGTGACTCAATGCTACATAAATTTCCATACTTTCGATTAGCTCCTGTTTGACTCTAGGTTTAGCACAAAGTTATCTAATTGAATCAGCCTTTTCTCCTAATTTGCCTTCAGAGAGAATATAGTGATCTCCGAAATGACTTTCTGACTTGCTTGACAACTGTTTATCTCACTGCAACTAGTCAAATAACACCTGGCTTTTATAATAGTTTCCGAGGGCGAGGCTAATGTAAGTCTATGCTGAAGTATGAAGCCACTTTCAGTGGAGTGATTGGCAGTATCTGGTTTTTAGGGATGCTATAAGGAGGAACAGATACCATCGTGGGCCTTCTGGCAGACAACCAAGATACCTTTCTATCTTCATATGGGGCCTTTCCTATACAGATTAGCACAAAGTCCTGTTTGGGTATCCAGCTGGTTCTTTCCCATGACTTTCACTGATGTATGTAGAAAAATTTTTTAAAATATTGTTTTTATTTTTAAAAACTTTTTTATTATGTGACATTTCAGAATATATGGAAAGAGAGATAGTAGTTTAATAAAACCCATGTAGTTCTCATCCAGCTTCAACATCAACATTGGCCAAATATGTCTTATCTATACCACTTCATCCCTCTACCTTAATTTTTGTAAAGCAAGTAACAGTATTTTGCCTCTCAATATTTTAATACATAGCTGCCATTTAAAAACCTAATTATGATGCTATTGTTATTCCTATAACAAATATTTAACATTGAATTTTAAAATTTATTTACTCTAAACATATGTATGTATGTACATATTTTGAGACAGGGTCTTGTTTGTTGCCCAGTGCAGTGGTACAATTAATCATAGCTCTCTGCAACCTTCAAGTCCTGGGCTCAAGTGATCCTCATACCTCAGACTCCCAAGTGGCTAGGGCAACAAGAATGAACCATCATCTGTGTCCAGCTAATTAAATTTTTTTTTTGGTAGAGATGAGGGTCTCACCATATTAACCAGGTTGGTCTCAAACTCCTGGCCTCAAGTGATCCACGGCACCTAGCCTACTCCAATTATATTTGTGGTGAGTTTACAATGTGCCAGATGCTGGTCTGTGCTTTGGGAATACACTCAGAGAACAAAACAGACAAAATTCTCGCTGTCATGTAATTTACATTTGGCTCTGGGATAGACTGAAAATAAACTAGATAAGTAAATATCATATGTAGTATGTTAGATTATGAGAGAGAGAAAAATAAAGTAAGAATAGTGTCACGGGGAGCTGAAATTTAGATGACGCAACCAATGAAGATCTCACCAAGAAGATAATATTTCAGCAAAGAGCTGAAAGATCTTGGTGAGGAAGCAACCTGTATGTATATCTTCAGGGAGAAGAGGAAGGAGAGGGCTGAGGTACCAGAGTGGCTCTGTGGAATAAGCAGAGGACAGGTAATAGGAAATTAAAACAGAAACGAAAGAAAGCCAGACCATGTAGGGGCTTATAGGTGTAGAGGAAGAATAATTTTTCTTTCAACCCCCACCCCTCACATACATTCTTAGATGAAACAAACTCATGTAACAAAAGAAAAACAAGCAGTTTACTAACATGTATATTTCATATTTACATGGAAGACATCCAGAGAATGAATACTTAAAGAGGTGACTTTGAATTTCAGCTTATGTAGTATCTTCAACAAAGAACAGTAAATTTTTAGAGAAGTGACAAGGCAAAGCGAAAGGACTCTGAATCTCTAGGGGCAGCAACTTTGAGGAAAGCAAATAAATGGCAGATGAAGGCTAGTTAGTAAAGCTGGATTTGCAGTGCTTTGGCAGTTCCTCTGGTGTATCTCCAGGCTGGTAAGGTTGAAAGCTATCTTCAGTGGTTAACTTTTGTCCTCCCTGATGAAAGGGGTGCAGGATATCTTTTTGTCTTTGTAGATCTCTCTCCTTGTTTTAGGCAAATAGAGGGAGAACAAAGAGATTTCCTGTATCTGTTGCTTCTTAATTATCCTCAGCTCAACAATCTTATATTTGGGGATGGCATATTCTGGTTTTCCACACAGGCCACTGTAAGAAATTTGGCTTTTGCACTGGATGAGATGCAAGGCTCTGAGAGGAGTAGAACACAATAGTCTTTGTGTCTCATTTAAGCAAGTTTTGCTTTATTTGGTCTGAACTAATAAAATACTAAAATTTTTTTATGACTTTTTTGAAACACTGCTGATTCTTTGTTTTGTTTTCCAGAGTCAAGAAAACGTTTTTCTTTTGAGACATTTATAGCTTACAACAAATTGGTTAAATTATAGTTTCATGAGCAAAATCTGAAACATTTATCTTCCTCTCTACCTGATTTCTCCAGAATTTGGAAACTATTTTTGAATGATCTTGATTTATGGCAGTATAGTTATTTACATAAATTCAATAAGAATCTGTTTTCTTTTGTAACAGGACACAAATGGAGGCACTGTTTATTTTACGAAGGCTTTGACTGGAATGGCATATTTTCAGATATGTCCAGACTACATTGTAGAATTGAAAATGATTTTATAGAGCTGGCAAAACCCCCTTGGAAAGACTGGCCTGATAATTTGTCCTTTACAAGGTTCCTGACATGTGGTAGGTAAAGAATGTCACTTTCTGACAGGTCCAGGAACCTCAAATTATTTTGGGATCGTGAGAAGAGAGAAGTTCCCCCAATTTATACAGGTATTTACAGACAGTCTGATGGCAAAAGCTTGGTTAGGCTGAGATTCCTTTTGGAAAGATTCCAGAAAAAACAATTTAAAAGAGCCTAGCCAGGTATGGTGGCTCATGCCTGTAATCCCAGCACTTTGAGAGGCTGAGGTGGGATGATTTCTTGCGGCCAGGAGTTTGAGAACAGCCTGGGAAACATAGCAGGACTCCATCTCTACGGAGCTGGGGGGTTGGAATTAGCCAGGCATGGTGACACATATCTGTAGTCCTAGCTACTCTGGAGGCTAACGCAGGAGGATCACTTGAGCCCAGGAGTTCAAGGCTGCAGTGAGCTATGATTGTATCACGGTCCTCCAGCCTGGGTGGCAGAGCAAGACCCTGCCTCAAAAATTAAATGAATGAATGAATGAATGAATAAATAAATAAATGGAGCCTATATGGCTAATAATTATTCTTTTGGTACTTTATGGAAATAAGCGAAGTATAATGAGACTAAAATTTATTTTGTATGTAAATTGGTCCTACTATGATTTATCCTTGATAGAAATAAACTGGAGAGAGAAAAATTATGTTTCAGTAAAAAACTATAGTATACTTAGGTTCTAGCCTTATTTAGTGTTTTTGAGTGTTTATTATTTGCCTACAAAAATTCAGGACTGAATCAAGAATTTTTTCCTGACAATAAATCTTCAAACTAATGTTTTCCAAATTTTTCTTCGATTTTTTTAACTTGGATTCAATAAAATTGATACTACCTTTTTCCTGAGGCCCTACAAGTTGAAATTCATCTAGACACCCCAAATGACTGCCCTCCAGGAAGCTGGTTTAAGATCAACTTCATCCTCATTGGACAGGACTATATGAGATGCTGCTGGTAAAATTAATTCATTGACTCAGGTTGTTTTAGGTACTAAGATAGTCTTAGATTACATCTTAGCTGAGCAGGGAAGAGTATTGCATGCTCTACTTACATGAATATATCTACAGAGATAACTCATCTAAAAAATATTAGAAAACAAGCTGCTGGTTACAAGTCTCCCTGACTCCCTGAAGACTGGTTTTCTTCTTTGTTTTCTTAGATTCCTCATGGAAGTCAGTTCAGGTTTTCTGGATTGCTAAATTTAGGCATGACAGTCTTGTTAATTTTACTTACACTTTATATTGTAGCCAAATGTGTATTAAAATGTTGTAATAAAATAGTGACAAAAACAACTAAGAATAGTTCAGAACTATGGTACCAGGCCTGGGACTCATGAACGTCTCCAGCTCTATGCTAGAAGCTTTCTCTCCTCATATGCTAGTTCCCAATCTTTGCCCCAATTCAGCATAAAGTAGCCAGAGTAGTTTGCATCCCTGTACCCCTCAATACTGAGAAGTAACATGAAGACAAGAGAGGACTGAGACAGAGCAGGGACCCCTCTTAGGGGCCTGACAGTCTCCCGAAGCTTGGAATAAGGGAAAATCTTGAGTTTCTTCAGGGGGAGTTCTGGGACCTAGCTAGCCTTGAAAAGTGAATGGAAATAGCAATGGCTCTCCAAGCAAGCCACAGTCAAGAGGTGGTGTGGTTCCCTATGGAAACTAAAGATGGCATCTTAATATTATATATTTTCTTGAGTTGTTCAGAACCTCCCACCAGTTGGAAAATGCAGATAAGGGGGAACTGAGAAATTGAACTCTGGCTTTCTTTTTTCTACATTTCTCCCTGAGGGGCCTGGACTCGCACTTATTTTTGCATTCCTTTCTGCTAATCAAGGAATCACTGAATCCACCTATGACTCATAGGCCCCTACTTCAGGATATCCTGCCTTTTGGGCCAGGCCAATGTATAACGTCATATATTGATTTAAAATTTTGTCTGGCCGAAGTGTGCCCCTGCCTTTAAAAACCCTGGTTTGTTATGCATTAGCTGCCTGTTCTCCTAGTATGGCACCATGAAATTAAAATGTCTCTTTCTCCCCCTGCAACTCTTGGCTTCAGTATCTGACTTTGCTATGCCAGGTGAGTGGACCCCAGTTTTGTTCAGTAACAATGAGTTCCCAAGTACAAAGAAAACTGCTTATCCTATTGCCAACAGAACTGTACCTTAAAATCTCCATAATGGTTACATGATGGCCAAATCTGTAATTAATAAAACAAAACGAAATTAAATAAATTAAAATTATTTACAATGAAGGTGATACATGTTCCTAACTACTGATCCTGAGCCCTAAGTAAAGCTTGGCAGAGATATCGTGAGATTGCATCTTTCCTGAATCATTCATATTGAATGAGACTATAGTTTAATATGAGATCCAGAGATTTTATTTACAGTGTGTGAACTATTAGTTACTTTTACTTCTTTTGTAAGTGCCTTTGGAGGAAAGAACGGGTGTCTAGGGGTCTTAAGGATTTACCCAAATAACTGTATCTGGGGAGCAACAGCAATACCACAGGGTCTCTATTTTCTCCTTGAGATTTTCTGATTGAGGGTCTAGGAAGCAACATATGCAACCAGTATTATCTTTATGTTTACATCCAGATTTGAAAGATCACTGGGCTTGGGGCAGAAGTCCTGTTGCTGATTGAGGTGATTATAGCTTCTTCTCCTCTGGTTAACTCTTGAGGAAAAACTCGGCCACATTTTGCTTTGTTTCTTTATGACCCATAAAATCTTATCTCTCTTCTATAGATGGAGTGTCTTGAACCTGAAGAAGATCTAGCAATAAATGATTACATTTCCTTTTAGAAATTAGGAATCTGGCCTCTGCCTTTGGTGCAGGGTATTTTATAATCATTGTGAAAATTACTCTGTTATCTCTACAGATGATGCAACAAGCTGAATGATTCTGCGTAATGTCTAAGGTCACCTAGGTAATAAATGATGAGACAAATTTCAACCCAGGTCGTAGCCCCCAAAACTCTTCTAATTTTAGGCATATTCCAATGCTGTTCTGTAGTTGGCGCAAATAAATAAAATTTAAAAGCTATTGGAACCCCCAAAACACTTTAAGCCTTGAGAGAGATGTGACTGTGATCTGAGTCACATAAGGTTACAACTTTTCTCTCTCAGATTACAGATTGTTTTCTTGTTTTTCTTGTTCTGTGCAATTAGTAGAGAGAATTAAGCAATGTCAGGGACAAAAACCTCCTGCCTCTTTAATTAATGAACCTCGTTAAAGATTAGTTTCTCCTTTGTTATCATGCTTTCCTTAGACCAGATGACAGAAAACCTGTGATTCTTACACCCTCTATTAAAAAAAAGTTAAACATAACCTTCCTCCAAAGAAACACAGCTTATAACCAATAACTATAGCTTTAACAATGTGCCAACCTTGTGTAAATAACGTAATTCTGCTAAAAATTTCTGTCTCTGTCTATAGAAATGAAGTCTTAACTTTCCTGGTTTGAAATGCTGACTCCATTCCTTTGGAGGTGTTGTTTCCTGTTAGTTAATTCTTATACTTTGTGCTCGAATAAATTATCTTTGCATTAGATTCTGATCCTTTTGCTTAATTTAGGTTGATGTGTTATATACATTATTGTTTCCTCCGTGAGATAATATTTCATGTCCTAGATAGTGGTGACCATTTCTAGTTCATCTTAGTGGTTTGATTGAATGATAATTACATTTAAGTGAGGTGGGCATTTTAGATATGGAAGGTTTTGAGGAACATGGCAGGGTATCTTGAAAGGAGAAAGCTGAGCTGTTTAAAGCAAAAAGGGAAGGCTGAATCTAATGCCGGGGGAGTCAGTGCACAAAGAACATTGACGTCAATAGGTATGTCTTCTGAGTGAGCTGAGAAAATCAAGCAAAATAGAAGACAGAACTATGGCAGGTGGGAGTTTGTATAACAGATTGTTGAACCTGGAATGGAGATTTAAAACAGTAGGGTACCACTCGACTTCAAATAGCCCAATCTCATTCACAGTAGGCATTGAGTCTGACCACATAGTCCTGCCTTCACTTTTCCCTGTGTTTTTCTGATTTCCCAAGCACTATGCTGACTGCAGACAGCTACATTTGGACTTCTAGCACTGTGCATGATAAAATGAAAATTTGCTTCTAGTTAGAGTTATATTGTTTTATTATCTTCCCAACTGAAGCAACTGTTGCCAATGTTTATAATTTATTTATTTTGTACTGGGAAGCTACAGTGTCCTCCTGAAAATATAAGAACTCACCAGTCAGCCTCTAAGAGCTATTCTGCTTATTGTCTTATTTACACTGTTTTTAGGCATGAGTTGTGGCAGAGACTGCCACATAATTGTTTCCTAAAATTGATTTTCCTTTATTATTCAATAAACTCCCCAAACTTCCTTTGCACCTTCCATTGACTTTTTTTTTTTTTTTTTTTGAGACAGAGTCTCGCTCTGTTGCCTGGGTGAGAGTGCCGTGGCATCAGCCTAGTTCACGGCAACTCCAAACTCCTGGGCTCAAGCAATCCTTCTGCTTCAGCCTCCCGAGTAGCTGGGACTACAGGCATGCACCATCATGCCCAGCTAAATTTTTCTATGTATTTTTAGTTGTCCAGCTAATTTCTTTCTATTTTTAGTAGAGATGGGGGTCTCACTCTTGCTCAGGCTGGTCTTAAAGTCCTGACCTTGAGTGATCCACCTGCCTCGGCCTCCCAGAGCCATTGACTATTTTTGATCGGTGGTATGTTAGCTAAGGTGACATTATACCATCTTCAGGGTTTTGTAGGGGAGGGAAGATTTTCCTCTACCTTCTGATGGTTCAATAATTAGGTCTGTGAAATAAACTGACAACAGGCAGATTAACAGTACAAAAGGTATACAAATTTATTATGTGCATGGGGGCATCACATAAAAAAAAGTGAATACCCTAAAACCCAGTGAGATCTAGAGGCTTATATATATCCTTTTCATAGGAAAAAGAGAAGAGACATGTAGGTAACTTAGGAGAGAGTAAATAAGTTTTAGGAAAGATGAATGGGCCCTCAGAAGAATTGGTGGTAGCCTGAGACAGTCTGTTTAGGTGGCCTTAACTTCCAGTCTCTTCTCCTGTGATAGGAATTTAATCTTTCCTAGTTGATAACATTACTAGGGAGGAGATTCAAGACAATTGAGTTCCTTTTGAAGGTTCTGTCTCTAGGCAGGTAAAGGAAGTTCAGAGAAAGCCCTGTCCTGCATTTGTAGGGGCTCAGAAAATGACACACCAAAATGAAGACCTCAGAAGCAAAACTTTTTCTCTAACTTTCTCCTGTCCTCCTGTCTCTGGCTTTGAATTCTCCCCTGAGGCTAGCCATAGAAATTAGAATCCCTCTTTCCCAGGGTGATAGAAACCAGAACTCCTTTTCCCCAAAGCCAGCCATAAAACTTAAACATATTACTCTAAGTTTCCTTCTGCCTTTCTGTGTAAAAACTGGCGTCAAAATAAATTATCTGACCTATCTGTTTGATTGTAGGTCATAAGACCCTCTTTCTGAAGTGGGTCCCGACCCACACCCAGAAGGAAGGAATGCATGCTCAGGGAGGCCAAAAAGAATATATATAGGTCTTTTCTGGGTTTCCCCATTTAGTGTATCTTTGGGTCATCATTCTGAAGGATCCTGTGTCACATAAAACTATGATTAAATAAATTTATATGCTTTTTCTCCTATTAGTCTGCCTTTTCATCAGTGATTTTCAGCAAACATTCAGAGGGTAAAGGGGAAGTTTTCTCTTGACCCTTACACATTTTTGCTGTTCATCAAATGCCTTCAGTTTGAAGTCCAAAGCAGCATATTTTGGGGTGACATATTCTGAACTCCTTAAGTTTCCATAAATAGTGGGGATGTTTCTTTCCTTGACCTTTTCTCCTTCCTCCAGGATGAAATACAAACATGATAGCTGGAGCTGGAGCAGGCATTTTAGACTACATATATATATATATATATATTTTTTTTTTTCTTCTGGCATGTGCTCCTAGGTATACTTAGACTACATATTAAGAATCACAGAATTACAATGCCATCTGGGAAACTACCTTAATGCGATGGTAGCCTCCGACTACATTACCAGACAGGCCATTCCAGAGGTGATGGACAGAAAAGCTCACAGACCAGTTTCTTGAGTTTCATGGCTTATTTAATTTCACTGAATCAATTTTAAACATATAGTAAGAAACAAGGAGAAAGAAATTTTGCATGTTAACACATTCCAAATAGGTTGCAAATGAGACAGTAATGCTACCCGAATCCTTGATTATGCGTGTAATATGTGTGAGCCCCTTCCCCACATATTTTCCCACTGGGAGGGTAGTTTTGAGAACCAAAGTTGATGATAAGCAGAGGCTCAGCAGATGAAAGTTATTTGGAGCCACACATGCTGGCACTATTGGAGAGATACAGGGACAAGTATACAGCCTCTCATATTGCTCACCGGTGACATAATGAGCTGCCATGACCTTTCCATGCATATTGTCTGCAGAGGGCAAATGGGGCTAAAATGGGTGTTAACAAAGTGTAGTCAATTTAAGACCTCATAAATACTGGTTGTTTTATAAATATTTGGTATCTGATAAGTATTTGGCGCTTCTTGATTCTTTCATCTCTTCTCTGTAGCACACAGAAGGCCTACTGACTTTCTACATGTCTAACATGTCTCACATGCTATTAATTTATGATTTATACTAAATATAGCTTTTGAATTTTGCACCTCAGAAACTTCTTGCTTATCTACTTAACACTTCTTATAAGTTTCTTACTTATGAATTACCTACTTTTTATCCATTACCTAGTTTTTTTATCCATTGCCTAGTTTTATCCATCCTATTTGTTGTTGCGTTGGTCCTCCATAGCAGAATTTAATTGCAGAATATTTTTGAGACTATTTCAAATAATACAACAAACACATATTATACATATAAGGAGATGAATTTTCTAAGGATAGTGGAGCTTCCATTCCAGGCCTGAGCTGTATTAGCTTTGTATGAGAGAGTAGACTTTCATTTTTATCAAGTATTGACTTTCAAGTTGTCTATCACTTCCGGGGGTATCAAATACTAACTCACACAGGTACACATTAAAACAAAACAAACAAAACAAAACAAAAAAATCCTTTGTCTTAGTAAAAGAATTCTTAACATGAATAATTAACATTATAATATTACTGTCCACATTTCAGTAAGGTTGTATGTTTTAGTAAGGCATTAAACTAAGACTTCTTGGAAATCCTTGTGAACCAATGATGATATATGGCCAGATGAAAATATAAATGTGTGGTCCCTATTCTTAATTCCATTTCCATCAATATATAGACTTGAATTCTGTGCTGGCTCCCTACCTCTTATTCTCTTTCATCCTCCTTCCCCTGGCCCTAGTAGCCACCTCCCTAAAAAGGTGAGAATCTGTCTGTTTTTAAAGTTCGAGTCATTGACTCCTTTTCTCTTATCATCTCTCTTGCTCCACCCTCCCACAAGCATTGCCTCCAGGGAACTTGAACATTTTCAAGATTGTGTTAATTCAACTTTTAGCAATTTAAATGTAGCCCCATCAAAAGCCAGTTTAAAAAAAGTCATCTTCAGACTGATGCCTCCTCTGTCAATTTGAGAATACTGTTTAAATATCCATTTTAGATTTCGATCCAGGTAAGAACAGGGATAATTTCTATCCTTCTCACTGCTTTCCTGAATATTTTCTGTAAGTTAATAGGTTCTCAATAAAAAAATGAATAAACTCCATAAAGGAATGAATGTTAACTTATATAAAAAGACTCAAGACTTCCGTATGTTCTCCACAATGATTTATTAAAAACGCTCAATGTTTTCAACTACGGTTAAAGTACCAAGCGGAAATGTTTTATTTTCTTAAAAAATTTACTCCAGCCAAAACTTATTTCAGTTATTGTCTAGATTGCCCACTAATTTTTTCTGCTGTGTCTGCCCAAACTATCTGTTCAATAAAACAGTGGGAGCACCAGAACAGCCTGTAGAAACATGCAATGTAAAAAAATTAACTTTTCTGTAGAACACAGCAGCTTGCAGCATTAAAGCTCTTAACAGAGACTGTGAGTGGCTCTGAGAAGAGCCTTTGGGTTTGACAGTGTCTAAAAACATTCACTTGGAGCTCGTGTACTTGGTGACGGCCTTGGTGCCCTCAGACACGGCGTGCTTGGCCAGCTCTCCGGGCAGCAGCAGGCGCACCGCCGTCTGGATCTCCCTGGAAGTGATGGTCGAGCGCTTGTTGTAATGCGCCAGGCGAGACGCCTCGCCCGCGATACGCTCGAAGATGTCGTTAACGAAGGAATTCATGATTCCCATGGCCTTGGACGAAATGCCGGTATCGGGGTGGACCTGCTTCAGCACCTTGTACACGTACACGGAGTAGCTCTCTTTGCGGCTGCGCTTTCGCTTTTTGCCATCCTTTTTTTGGGCCTTGGTCACCGCCTTCTTGGAGCCCTTCTTCGGGGCAGTAGCAGACTTCGCGGACTCCGGCATGACAAAATGCTCAAACAGCAAAAAGACGCAAGAAAGAACATTTAACCGCCCGCTGGCCTACTTTTGTAGGTCTTCTATGCAAATAGGTACTTCATTTTTTCAATCTCTGACTGGACAAAACCAGTAAGTAGGCTTTTATGCAAATAAGGTGAAGTCAAATCTACTTTTTGATTGGCTATTTGTGCGGAACCTCCCTTAAATTCTTTTATACACCACTAGGGGAAAAAAAAGGTAGTTTTTCTTTGAAAACAGTTAAAAAAGTTAATGTCCTGCTAGTACTATCTAGTTACGAATGCTGCCTCCCTAGATCGGATTTAAACAGAAAGAAAAGACTGATATGTATTTATATCTTTAGTTTCGTACCAAATTGCAGTTTCCTGTTTTAAAGTTATCTGTAAAGAACTAATTCTAGGAAAGAGAACATAGAAATTAGCTAAAGATTTAAGTGCTTCGAAAATTATGCCATTGGCATTCATGTAAAATCTGGTCACAGTAGGTAGTATTTTTACTTTAAGCATTTTCAGATACCAAAGGATAGTCTTGTTTCAACTATAGTAAGATTTTAATGTTCCCTAGAGCACTGTATGAGAATGATGCCAGTGGAAAGACTCAGAATTATGAAATAGGGTGTTTATTGCTAAAATAAATGTTTTTTCAAAGTCAAAAATTTTAATAAAATATATATGACGAAACCGGGCTGGACCAGTCATGTTCAAACGCGTACTTTTTGAAATCCATCGACAACTGCGGAACATTCATTTCTGTCTCTTCCTAAACTCAATCCCAAACAAATGTATTAAAATAGCCAATTAAGATACATAATACAGGGAGGTATATAATACATAATATAGGGCAAGAGAACTAGAAAAGAAAAAATTAGCACATTTCAACAGGTTAAGGTTTTCTT
>NW_012137303.1:1373543-1411454 GCF_000956105.1 Propithecus coquereli
CTCACAGCAACCTCAAACTCCTGGGCTCAAACAATCCTACTGCCTCAGCCTCCCGAGTAGCTGGGACTACGGGCATGCGCCACCATGCTCGGCTAATTTTTTCTATACATATTTTTAGTTGTCTACCTAATTTCTATTTTTTCAGCTCTTGCGCAGGTTGGTCTCGAACTCCTGAGCTCGAACGATCCGCCCGCCTCGGCATCCCAGAATGCTGGGATTACAGGCGAGAGCCACCGCGCCGGCCTAGGTTAAGGTTTTCTAAAATGAAACCTGGTAGCCAATCACAGGGCTTATCAAGTAACAATTCAGGGCGCGATATTTGAAGATTCGGACCAATCAGGAGAACTTTGCCTTTATAAATAGGAGCAAGACATGCTGATTGTTCAGTAGGGACTATCTATTAAAGAACTCCCTCATGGCTCGTACGAAGCAGACAGCGCGGAAGTCCACTGGCGGGAAAGCGCCTCGCAAGCAGCTCGCTACCAAGGCGGCTCGCAAGAGCGCTCCGGCCACCGGCGGCGTGAAGAAGCCCCACCGCTACCGACCTGGCACCGTAGCGTTGCGGGAGATTCGCCGCTACCAAAAATCGACCGAGCTGTTGATCCGCAAGTTGCCTTTTCAGCGTCTGGTGCGTGAGATCGCACAGGATTTCAAGACCGACCTGCGCTTCCAGAGCTCGGCGGTGATGGCGCTCCAGGAGGCCTGTGAGGCCTACCTGGTGGGTCTCTTTGAGGACACCAACCTCTGTGCTATCCATGCCAAGCGCGTTACCATCATGCCCAAGGATATCCAGCTCGCGCGCCGCATTCGTGGGGAGAGGGCGTAAGCTGTTTTCCTGATTGCGTAACTCTTAAAACCAAAGGCTCTTTTCAGAGCCACCTACGGTTTCAATTTCAAGAGCTGTACCACAAAGGAGTAAATTGTCCTGAAGCAGAGAGTAAGGGCTGGTGGTAGGGCGCGTGGGTGGAGCCCGGACGCCTTGGCTGCCGAGCCTTTGATTACGGCCTTAATCTCCCGACCATTTCCCACAACAGGGCTGGTGTGTCCTCCATTTTATCTGGGACAAAGTAAATCAAGACCCAGGTAAAAAATGTGCGAGTTTCTTACTGTTAGTTCCGGAGCCGAGAGAAACACGGAACCTCATGTGTAGCAAAATGCTGTTTATTTTGGGCATCTGGGTGCAGATGGGTGGAGGCCAAAGAGCATCCACACTGAAAGAGGGGAAAACCTTGGTTTAATAGAGGGTTTCTTAGGGGGGAGCGAGTACCTGGGCCAGAACAGCTGCTGCAATAAATTTTTTTTTAAACAACCGGTTTCTGGGACCCCTGGGTCAGTCTCATCCTGTAGAGATAAGGGGGGAGGATAGGAATGTTAGGTTTACAACCTCCGGGGACTCTACAGACTCTTGCGGCGGCTATGGTTTCACAATCATCGGTTTTCCATTAACCGCATTCTGTCCCCTACATAATTTTCGAGTTCTCAGCTGGAACAAACCTAATACAGCATTATTTGTAATCTACCCAGGGTTGGAAATAACCTAATTGTCCTTAAACTAACGGTAGCAAATGTTAAATCTAAGGAGATTAAACATTGCATTCTATTTGTATAATCTTGGAAATGACAATGTGGGTAACAGGTTATTGTTTGCCCTGTTAAGGAAAGGGGTGGGTGGGTGTGACTATAAAGGTTTAAAACAAATTTCTTGATGTTAGAACTGTTTTGTAGCTGCATAGGATGGTACTTCCATGAATCTATATAGGATAAAATTGAATAGAGCTACACACACACACACACACACTACAAATGAGGCCATGCAAAAACGTGTGAGAACTGAGTAAGGCCTGCAGTTGGCCTAACAGTATTTTGCCAATGAGTTTCCTGGTTTTGATATTATAGTTACATAGTGAAGGAGACGCACAATTTAATCTTTATCCACGTAGAGTTTTTTTCGGGCTAGGCCTGAGAATTAAATTGACAAGACAGATATGAGAAAAGCATACAACTGTATGTATGTAATATAGCTTTTATGTGGTATGGGAGTCTTCAAAAGGAATAAAAGCCCTCAAGATGCAGGGTTGAATAGTACATACTAAATTGGACAAAGCAGTAAGCTAAAAATGTGCTGAGGCAAAGGGGATCGGGATAGGGTAGTTAATTGGGTGAAAACGTAACTAGAAAGATAAGAGTTAGTTTAACAAGCTTTATATAGATTTCCCTCCTGCCTCAAGAATGCTACTTTCCTTTTGCCATAGGGAGGGCCTCTTTCACAGGGGAATTTCAACTCCTGCTTTTGGAAACAAAGTTCAAAGTATTTTTTGCTTGCATCTGCTGTTTTTCAATGGTCTTTAACTCAAAATAGTCAATATGCCATCGCGGCATATTTTGGGGTGTCATGTTCTGAACTCCTTCAATTGGATGCCATTTTTAGGGAAAACTGGATTCAGAGTTCAGGGAACTCTATTATTGCAACTTGTGAATCTAGTTATTTCCAAAATAACAAGGTAAAAAACAATCGTCGCAATTTTTATAGGGGTTGATACTTGTATTGCTTGGGATTCCATGGTTTAAGAAATCAATGTGGGTTTTTTTGGACATAAATAGGCGTGTTTTGTACCTTTTGCTGGTTTGGTGGTGACATGTTCATTAGTTTATAGTTCATTTATTCATGCAAGTGCATTTTTTTTAGATATTGATGACACTTCCTCAAAAATCCATGGTCTTTAGGATCGTTTGCCTAGCACATCATAAAAGCACAATAAAAATGCACTATTATTTTGAACATTTTATTCAAGGACATAATTTATCTCTTCTTAAATGCTCCCATGCAACTAGCTCAGCAAATTTTTTTTTGTAATGTAAAAATCTAGTGATTTCTCATATTGTGTAAATCCCTTTGTCTAGAATTAGAATTTATGAAACTCTTTGCCTGAATTCCCCTTATCAACCCCAGGAGAGGACAATCGCCCCTCCCACCCTCTATCCTTCATATGAAAACAGGACATAAGCCTCTGGCAATTTACATACTTTTTTTCTTTGCAATCGTTCATTGTTTAAATGTGTAGTGCTTAATATGTATAAATTAGAACATACTGTATGTATTGGTATTGGCAATGTTTTGAAATCCTGTGTGCTTTACCTTTGTCTGTATTATAAATATTTTGTTCGCAATAAGAATTTATTGTTTACCAACTAGATGCCAGTATCTGGTTTAAAATAACTCAATTATTAACAAGTACTTACCCTTTTATAAATGAGGTCATTGAGTCTGAGGTTAACAAAGATGTCTAATATCACAGTGTGAGAGTAGCTGCTCAGGGATTCCAAACTCCAAATCTGGATTCTTTCCTGTAGTTTGTGGCTTGGCAGTGAGTTCGAATTCCTTTATTTCTTCGAGTTTGGGCTTGTTTCAATTCTAGTATGGCAAATGATCCAAGAATATATGTGGAATGAATTAAATCTTTAAATATGTACACGCATAAAAAGACGAGGTACTTTCCTTTGTGTACAAGTTGACACTTCTGTTTAGAGATTCTTATTCTCTAAATACCAGTAAATCTCCCTCCAGTTTTTTCTTAGGTCCTGGTATTACTAGAAACAGAGGGGCGGGGATTCAATGCATTTCCCGCCTAGTTCTCTTTTAGTTTTTAAAAAGGTCCACAAATCGTTCTATCAACGGCTACAGCAAGCGAGTGGTTGCTTTGTTTAGCTATACCATTCAGCTTTTATTTACCATGTCTGGGCGTGAGACCCGGCGGCAAAGGCTTGGGAAAAGATGGTGCTAAACGCCATCGCAAAGCGTTAAGCTACAACATCCAGGGAACCACCAAGCCTGCAATTTGCCACCTGGCCTGGCCCGGCGTGACGGTGTCAAGCGCATTTCTGGTTTCATCTACGAGGAAACGCCCGAGTGCTCAAGGTGTTCCTGGAGAACGTGATTCCGGACGCCCTCACCTACACGCAACACGCCCAGCAGCAAGACGGTCACAGCTGTGGACGTGGTCTATGCGCTAAAGCGTCAGGGACGCACTATCTACGGCTTTGGCGTAGAGTGTGGCCTCGGGCTTTTTCTGAGGCAAAGGTAAAGGCCCTTTTTTAGGGCCACTTACTTTTTCTCTGAAGAGCTCACACTTGAAAGAATTGCCTAAGGAGATGGTACTGGGTGCTGCTGTGAATGTTTTGGTACAAATATGAATATTTAATTACACAACTCTGCTGTCTTTAAAAAAAATAACTCGCACTAGGCCTGACAAATGAATAATGAGGGAATACAGCTGGAAATAGAATGATCATGGATTAGAATTCTGGTGGGCTGGTTCCAGACACTACAAGTTCCAACTACATTGACCCTTGTAGGACTACTTATCTAAAGACAAGTATTGTAGGATTTTTTTTCCCTTTATAAAGATCCCCATCTATAATTAAAATTTTAGAGTTGTGGGGTATCTTAATCATACTACATCCTGCCTAAACCAACTCTTGGATAACCATAGAATTAACAGCGATTAGTACAAACTTTAGCATATGCCATTCTGGATACATTTTTTGCATGCATTTGTTTTTCTTTATTTACAACTATTTTTGACAAGAGATGGTCAAAACATTAGAAAATCATTCTAAAAACCTCTTTGAATTAATTTAGGCAAGGATTGCTAATGTTTAGGAGAAAAGCTTTAGGAGAAAATTTGTTGGGTAACCCTGTACTCAGTGCCAAAGTATCCCCTCACATTGCTATTTGCAAAGGGTCAAATGTATCTGCCTACAGTGGAGGGACTGGCTCCATTTGTTAGTTAAGTGATCTAATTTAGCACGACTAGAAAAACCTCTTATTTCATGCCTCTGCTTATGTTGCATTATATAGAACCTCACCTTGCCAAAGGTGTAACTGGAACCTAATCATGTCTCAATCTGCTGTTTACAAGAGTACTGGGGAAAAAGGAGCCAATTAAACATCTGAAGGGGAAAAAAATCAGCATCTAGAATGTGGGACATTCTATAAGACAATTAGTTTGTTTCTTCAAAAAGTCATTGTACCTCTTGCACCATTCTGTCATGAGAGGACACAGTGTTTGTTCCACTTCCTTTTCTGCCTTCTGCCAAGTGAGAACTCAGCAAGAAGGCATTCACCAAACACCATATGCTGGCACCTTGATCTTTGACTTTCCAGCACCAAAACTGTGAGAAATAAATTTTTGTTATTAAAAAATGTCAGTACCATAAAAAAGAAAGAAAATAGAGAGACTGTTCAAGATTAAAAGAGGCTAAAGCAATATAGCAACTAAACATGATTTTGGTGGTTCATGCCTGTAATCCCAGTGCTTTGTGAGGCTGAAGCAGGATGATCGCTTGAGGCCAGGAGTTTGAGACCCTCCAACTCTACAAAGAAAATCTGTGTATGTGTGTAAATAAATAAATCCAATGTGGTTTACATTCTGGCTCTAAAAAAGAAACTATAAAGGGCATTTTGGAGACAATTGAGGAAAATTGAATTTGGACTGGATAATAGATCATTTTAGAAACCCTTTTTTCTTTTTCTTTTTTAGGTTTGATATTTCAAGAATTCCTTATTCTTAGGAGTTAGATACTGAAATATTTAGGTGTAAAGTCTAATGAGTCTGTAATTTACTTTCATATGGTTCAGCCAAAAATGTTTATACATACATATACATATATCTATCCACAAAAATGGTAGATATGCTCAATTCTTGAATCTAGGTGGCAGATGCTCGATCAACCAATCTTTTATAGGAATATTTTTATATAGTTTGAATATTTTCTAATATTTTTATTGGGGAAAATTATACATGACAAACTGTCAAAAACTCTTTGGTGCCATCATGAGAGAGGTCCTCTTAACAGGTGTAAAAGAGCTGTCTGCTTGCAGAAAGGGGATGGAAGTAGCAGGGCATCCAGCTCCATGACACTTGTTACAAGTATTGTATAATTCCCCTTGCTCTGATTCCTTGATCAGAAGTTAGCCAAGGCGAAGGACATTGGAACACGGCATTTCAGGCAATGTTGGCAAATGATAAGTGGGCCACCAGTGTGAAGACACAAGGGGCAGTAAGTAGTTTAATGCCATGGAGACTGGAAACATACATATGAGGAAAAAGGCAGGTCTGACAGTTCTCTGAGTGAAGGCCTCCTCTTATAAATTGAGAAACTCAGAATTAACTTTGTGCTGTGGGAGACATGTTAATGGGGTGTGACATGGTAAGATCTGTATTTTAATTACCTCAATTCTTTTGGAAATGGTGGCCATATACTTCGTGATTTGTAGTGACCAATTTGGGTTCAGTTAAGGTCAAGACAGGAAACAGCCTACTCACATTGGACAATAGTAGGAAAATTTCCTAAAGAAATGATTTGCAAATTCAAGGCAAAATACAGAAACCTCAATAAATAGTACCTCTAGGCCTAGTAAGGATCACTTATAAACCAGAAAGGGCAAGGGGAGCAGTCACTAGATCTGTACAGAGAGGGATCCCTGACATGAACTGTGGCCTTGAGAGAGGAATGCAGCCAGCCTATGATGATCTCTAAAAGGGAAACTGGGGGATAAATACCTCATCTCATTTTCCTCCAGTATCCTGAATGAGGTTTCCACTGTGATTTTATTTTAAAACAGTCATTCTTGGCTCTAGTCTGTTGTTTAAACACTGCATCATACTCTACAAGGGTACAGAAAATTCTGGAACCTGTAGGAAAGTTGTTTGAATGAATAGGGTTGGAAAACCCTGAAAGGTAAAAATCTTGGCTTTTGTAGAAAAAATAAACAACCCAATCATAAGGTAGAGATTTTAGGGACCAAAACCCTTGGCCCCCTAAATTTTTGCTGAAAAATCACTGACATGAGGCAGATTGATTAATAGGAGAAAAAGCATAAAAATTTATTTAACATGTATGTATAGGAGCCTTCAGAATGAAGACCCCAAAGATACAGAGGAAATTGTCTATTTTTATGCTTGTGTTCAATAAAGTATGGATAACCATGTAGAAATATAGTTGGACAATATGGGTATGATCTTATGATAATAGACTGAAAGGGGAAACCCAGCAAGGCCTACCTTTCCAGATTCTTCTGGGCCTCTCTGAGCATACATTCCTTCCTTTTGGATGTGAGGAGGACCTTCTTTGGAATAGCAGTCTTATGACAGACAGGGCAGGTAATTTCTTTATGGTCAGTTTTACATAGAATAATTTTAGGTTTTATGGCTGGGTTTGGGAAAATAGATTTTAATGCAAAGGTCAATCTATAACTTTAAAATCCTTTCTAGGATATACATTTTCTTGTTCTTTATTTTTTCTGCAAAAGCCAAGCTTTTTACCTTTCAGGATTTTCCAATCCTATTCATTCATCCAACTTTTCTGGGGTTTCCGAATTTTTTGTGCCCTTGTGAAACACGATATAGTGTTTAAACAACAGTTGGGAGCCAAGAATGACTGGCTTAAAATCACAGCTCTAACACTGACTGGTTGTGTGATAACTCGCATAACTTGTATTCTTAGATAGGGAGCCATGACAAAGATGGTCTGGGGTAGAGGAACTGCAAGAGGAAAGTCTCAAGGTGAGAAAAGCTTTGTGTGTTCCAGAAACAAAAGGAGAGTCAGTGTGGCCTCTTCCTCTGTTTCCAAAGTGCATCACAATCTCTGCTTCTCTGCTCACTTTTCTCCTCTGACATCTGATCATCCTGGGCCTTCACTTACAAGGATCTTTGTGATTACACTGGGCCCACTCAAGTAATCCAGAATCATCTCCTAATCTCCAAAACTTTAATTTAATGACATCTGGAAATTCTCTTATACCACTTAAGAAAATACATTCATAGGTTCAGGAGATTAGGACATGGATATAGGGTGGGAGGGAGTTATTGTTTACCACAACTATAACAAGGAATAAGGCCTTTTAACATCATTGTTATAAAACAATTCCAAATCCCTAAAAAACATAAAACTCAACCAGAAAATAGTTAAGATTTTTTCTTTTTAAACTTTAAATTCTTAGTTGCCAGATGACTATAATTAATCATACATTAAAAGGGATGTTTAAAGGATATTGAATAGATAGCAGCATTCTTGGCATGGCTATAAAACTATGCCATAACACATTTCCAAAACTGTGCTGCAGAACTGATCCGGGGCTGTTGTGTCACAACTGCCACTGCTGAACTAGAACTCAACTTGACTGGAACCCATGGCTGCTGTCACAACCAAAAATTGGCCCATATGATATCTCTTATCCCAGCAGTACCAGAAGCCTTAAGCAGAGTTTCTGTTCTGTCTTCCAATTCTGAAGAGAAGTCTTTTAAATGTGTGACTGTTTGGTGAAACCCAGGCCACATATCTGCATTCTAGCTGCAAGGGGGTGGGTATTGAAGTTCTGAAGCAAGCCTACATGTGAGTATTGAAGTTCTGAAGCCTAGATAAGTGAAGCAATACTCTAACCTGAAAATTTCACAACTTTATAAAGGAAATAAATGAACCAGTATTTTTCAAACTTTTTGTCCTTCAAGTTCTATAGTAAAAATAAAATAAAAGGATATACATTTGAAACCAAAATTTTTTGACACGCTATTTTTTACTTATTATATGAGATGGTACATTGATGGTCTGAACAAGGGCAGGTCATGTCATAGTTGAGAAAAATGTTCTTTGTCTCAATGCTTTTGAACTCTGTGATCCCATTCAGATACGATTTGAGGAGTGTCTGCAAAGCATAACCTCTATTTATTTATTTATTATTTATTTATTTATTTATTTATTTTGAGACAGAGTCTCACTCTGTTGCCCTGGCTAGAGTGAGTGCCGTGGCGTTAGCCTAGCTCACAGCAACCTCAAACTCCTGGGCTCAAGTGATCCTACTGCCTCTGCCTCCCGAATAGCTGGGACTACAGGCATGTGCCACAAATCTTGATATTTGTGTAAAGGGAAATGGTTAGGGGAGAAGAAAGTTCTGAGGGAGCAGAGATAATGTTAAAGAGGTGTGATTTGTACAAAAGTATTGGTGGCCTTGATTGCTTGTTAATTTCATTGATTCATTCAGTCATTGCACATACATTTAGAGAGTGAACAATATGTGACATGTAATTTTTTTTTTTTTGAACATAGGGTCTTGCTCTGTTGCCCAGGCTGGAGTGCAGTGGCGCCATCATAGCTCACTGCAACCTTGAACTCCTGGGTTTAAGTGATTCTCCCTCCTCAGCCTCCCAAAGGGCTGGTATTATAAGCGAGAGCCACCATGCCTGGCCTGTGCCATGTAATTTTTGTAGGTTCTGAGAATTCTAAAATGAAGACATTGTCCAAGGTCTCAAAAAATCTTAAGAAGGCATTAATCATCATTAAATATTTAAGTGTGCAATAGCTATAATCATATAAGTGTATGCTGAAGTAGGGCTACGGACATGTGTGGAGGAGTGTGGTTTGTGAAATATAAGAAATCCTAGGTACTGACTTTGCCTGTGAGAATCAGGTAAAGGTCTCCTGAAGGAAATTTTTGAAGGAGGAAACCCCCAAAGGAGTCTAATGGTTATTTGTGGAAGAAAGACTATGTAAAGGATTACTGTTTGCAAAAATAAAGTTGCAAGAATACCAAGTTGTTCAGTACATTCAGCTGCAGAAATCCATGGTTGGGGAGAGGTGAATTGTAGAGGTGGGCAAGTATCAGATAAAGCACCGAAATTGCGTATTGTTCTGCAGATATTAGCAGAAACAGAGAAAGCTTTTTGTTTATTTTTGCAAAGATGGCATGACAAAATTTGCAGGTTACTCAAATCTCTCATTGCTGTGGGATGGACTGATTGTAAGATGGGAAGAATGTAGATGACCTGTAAGGTCATTGTAGGACACAGATAATAGGGCTGGAAGGCTGATATTTGGTTCTCTTCTAGGTACCTGGAGATGTCTATATATGGCACACTCTGGAAGAGATGACTCATGGACCATCCATGAAGTTATGAGTATGAGAAAGAGTTCATTGGGAAGAATCAAAAACAGGAATAGAACCCAGAAAAGCAAACTAAGAATTAGGAGCATAGGATCTGGCCCAGAAAGAAAGGCATTACAAAACCTTGTGAAGAGATTGTGAAGGCAAGAATAATAAACAGGGTCAGATGCAACAAATTAAGTTCTTGAAGAGTGTTTTTCGATTTGGCAATCCGTTCACTGGTAATCATGCCAAGGACATTTTTAATGAGTAGTTGGTGTAGAAGTCATGCAATCATGGAAAGGGTAAGGTGAGTGACACATGGGGATAGTGACTTTACATTACTTGAGCCTTAGAGGTTTGATAAAATATGAAGGATCTAGTAATTGATGCAAAGATTCAATTGAGAGACACTAAAATACATTTATATGTGGAGGAAAAGGAACCAGAAGAACATCGAAACTTAATTGGGATATCACTGGTTTTCAATGTGACCAAATTTATTTTCTGATTAAGTTATTAACAGTAGAAGGAAGATTCTTTATAATTATAAGACAACGGGTGCATACTTAAGCTGGTAACCTGGGATGCTTTCACCCTTAGGTTTATGTGAAAAGTCCTCAAATGGGAAGATTAAGAACACAGGTGACAAACTACCTCTCCAGCCTGGGGGAAAAATGTTACGGTTAGAATGCAGCAGGGTCACAGGTGGAAAGGCCTTAGGTAGACAAAACACATGAAGGAACCAGATCCTATTTGGGGAAATAAACAGTAAAATGATCAATAAAACTGAGACATAAACATATGAAGGAACCAGATCCCATTTGGGAAACAGTAAAATGATCAATAAAACCGAGATATTAGTACCAACAAAGGCTTATAAGACTATACTTAGAGAAAAACTAAAAATGCTTTCACCTTGAAAGGTGGTCTTATCATTAACCTAACAGGAAAATAAACTATCAAAGATAAAGTGAAAAAAATTAACTCACAAGTACTCTTTAATTAAAACACATGTGGCCTAACTTATGAGTTCTTTCTTAGCCTTGAAAAAGTTCCTGAGGGGACAGTTAGAAGTGCAAACTTCCCTTGCTTCCTAAAGAGACAGTACCAGATGCCTCCCACTGTCAAGAAACTTCTGCTATCAATCTGGTATGAGAAAAAAACAGAAAAAGCCAAGTTTCACAGCCGGTACCCTGAAGCAGAGAGGAAAAAAACCGCCATTTCTACCCTTTTAAAAGCTACAACTTTTCTCGTTGCCTAATATTTTCTTCCGCTGTGTCGCGGCCACCTTTTTTCAGGTAAATGAACTTTTTTGCTTCTGTATATCCTAATCACTGTCGGAAAATTGCCCGCCCCAGACCGCTGTTACTACTAACTCTGCAAATATCGTTAGATAAGCCAACGTGAAAGACAGCTGCCATTCTCAAAGTACCTTCAAATTTAAGGGCTTATTTTCACGTTTCTTTTGTCCTGAGCACGCGAGATCCGCTATTTTGAGGTAGCTGCAGACATTGAAAAACACTCAAGTACCCTAAGACATACAGAAAAGTGGCTTCGATGTGTGCAAGTTGGAACTGGACAAAGCGTTGATTAAACAAAGCATAAAACGTTACTTTCGTCTCAGTGATAACCCTTCGTGTGATAAAATGGGTGGCCCTGAAAAGGGCCTTTTGTGAGCGCTTTGTCTTAAGAAGAGGAAACCAGGGGCAGGTTAGCCACCAAAGCCGTAAAGAGTGCGTCCCTGGCGCTTGAGTGCGTAGACAACGTCCATAGCCGTCACCGTCTTGCGTTTAGCGTGTTCCGTGTAGGTAACAGCATCCCGAATCACGTTCTCCAGAAACACTTTGAGCACACCCCGAGTCTCTTCATAGATGAGGCCGGAAATGCGCTTAACACCACCACGGCGAGCTAAACGACGAATTGCAGGTTTGGTGATACCCTGGATATTGTCACGCAAGACCTTACGGTGGCGCTTAGCACCCCCCTTGCCCAGGCCCTTTCCCCCTTTCCCTCGGCCAGACATGCTCAGCAGAAAGTGGCAACTACAATGTTAAAGCTTCCAAGCATGATGCAGCTTCTTATATATCAATTTTGCGGACCTTTTTGAAAACTGAAACAGCGGGGCGGGAACGAAATCTCTGTCCCCGCCTCTTCTCTACCTTACTGGGCGTCCCCTACCGTTGCCTAGGGAGAGAAAGGGCGTAGAGAAGTGAGGAAACGCATCTCTGTCTGGCTCCTTCCTGTTTCCCTGTCTGGGTCCTGAATTACTGGTTTCTGTGTCCTCTAGTCCAGTGCCTGTGGGCTCTTTCAGAGAACTAATATTGTATTAATACAAGTCTCCTAACTGGTTTTATTTGTGAAACAAAGGCAGTAAAGCTGCATGTTTACAAAATGGAGAGCTACCACAATAAAATTAATTTTTAAATGTGAATATTCTTTAGAAAGATGTGTTATTCTAAATTCTTACAATCTACCAATATTCATTATAAAATTTGGCCAGTCATGAAACGTTGCGTTTGACACAGGCATGCATAAATTGTTTTCAGCACTTTTTTTTTTTTGTTTGACACAGAGTCTCACTGTGTTGCCCGGGCTAGGGTGCCGTGGCGTCAGCCTAGCTCACAGCAACCTCAAACTCCTGGGCTCAAGCAATCCTTCTGCCTCAGCCTCCCGAGTAGCTGGGACTACAGGCATGTGCCACGATGCCCGGCTAATTTTTTCTATATATTTTTAGTTGTCCGATTAATTTCTTTCTATTTTTAGTAGAGACGGGCTCTCGCTCTTGCTCAGGCTGGTTTCGAACTCCTGAGCTCAATCTGCCCGCCTCGGCCTCCCAGAGTGCTAGGATTACAGGCGTGAGCCATGTTGTCAGCACTTTTGATAAACAGGGAGCTCTGGGAAGGGGTGCCAATATTAACTGAATTTACATGTTTTGTGTTCCAATTTATAAAGCACTATGTGCGGTGTTAATATGAGGAATCCCCGACTGGACGACCTAATCGTCTACTAAGTGGTATTGCTGGGCTTGACTTTGGAGTCTTATGACTTTGCTGTCACTGTTTCCATGCCAGTTAAGAATTAACATTACATTATGGTGAATAAACCTTTGCAAATCAACACTAATAAATTCTGTGAAATAGTGTCTTAATGAAAAGAGTATCTGAACTAAAGTTCTACACACAGATCATAGGTTGATATATTTAGTAGACAAATTTCAACATTTTCTCGCACATACCACACATTCACATTTAGTACCTTTTATGTACTACAGAGGTAATTTTTAAAAATCCCTTTTCTGCTGGTGCTTACCTTATAGGAAGTCAGAAGATTATCCATTTCTTGGAGTTAAGTCTACCTGGGATTTAGTTTAGGTCCAGTTACCTGCAGGTATAAACACATGGGTCTCCCATGCTCTCCTTTTTGATAAAGGCACCAAACAAGCATCATTCATTCCTTCAACAATTTAGAGTCTACTACAAGCCAAGAATGGTGTACAAATACCAGGTTTACAAAGATAATAATCACATCTGTTCTTTTAAAGAGCTCAAAGTCTGGTAAAGGGAAAAGAAAAGTAAACTCAGAGTGAGGGGTCAGACATCAGCCCAGTATACTTCTAGCTGCTGCCTAGTTTCTATGGGTGGAGCATCACCTGGAAGCTTGTTAGACATCCAGAATTTTGGGCTCAACCCCAAATCTACTGAATTCATATTGCATTTTTAATGAGATCTCCAAGTGGGTTATATGCTCATTCAAGTTTGAGATGAATTGTTTTAAAGCTGTGCTGTCCTATATTAGCCACTAGCAACATGCACTCATTTAATATTAAATTAATTAAAATTAAAAATTAATGTCTTCAATCACTCTAGCCACATTTAAGTGCTTAATAACCACATATGGGTAGTGGCTACTTATTGGACAGTAGATACAGTACATTTTCATCACTGCAGAAAGTTCTCTCGGGCTGGGCTGTGCTATAAGGGATTTCTTCAGATGAGTTTCTAATTCAGACGAGAAGGGAAGGGGAAAGAAGTGTGCTGAATGCCTGGGTACCCAGGAAGTGAGGATTTAGAGTATTTTTGAAGTACAATAGAAACTAGCCAACTTCTGGGTGTACCAGATATTACAGATAGAGAAAAAGACATATATAAAGGAAAGTGGACATTTTTTTTTTTTTTTTTTTTTTTGAGACAGAGTCTCACTGTGTTGCCCGGGCTAGAGTGCCGTGGCGTCAGCCTAGCTCACAGCAACCTCAAACTCCTGGGCTCAAGCGATCCTTCTGCCTCAGCCTCCCGAGTAGCTGGGACTACAGGCACGCGCCACCATGCCCGGCTAATTTTTTCTATATATATTTTTAGTTGTCCGATTAATTTCTTTGTATTTTTAGTAGAGACGGGGTCTCGCTCTTGCTCAGGCTGGTTTTGAACTCTTGAGCTCAAACAATCCGCCCGCCTCGGCCTCCCAGAGAGCTAGGATTACAGGCGTGAGCCACCGCACCCGGCCAAAACTGGACATTTTTATAAAATAAAATTAATACACCATAATTGTGCTTGGAGGGGAGTTTCAAGGGGCCAGTGTCCTTAGGTAAGACCATCTGGCAGAAAATTAAAATAAGTATGATTTCTCATGGACTTTCTGAACACATTTGATACTAATACAAAGCTCTATTTTCTGTATAGTCCATATTTTCTTTGCCTTTTTTGTTATTCATTCTACATAGTCACCTTTCTTTTGAAAACTTTGAAATTCACTGAATTATGGAATACTTAAGCACTGCCCCTGTGGATTGACCTAGTGAACACTACCTGTATCTGTCAGTCATTTACTATGGTGGTGGTGGTGGTGGTGGTGGTAGTGGTGGTGGGGTTAACACAAAATTTAGAGAATATGAAGTTGTAAATCAGTTAGCTATCACTTATCTAAAGAGTTTTTGTTACCTATTTATTACATCTGTGAAATAAATAGTTCACTCCTTAGTGTAGTGTACAATCTACTGTTTTAGGTTATATACACATTTAGGATCCAAAAGCAATAAAAAAACTTTTCTTGAGGGCTACCTCAAAATAGGTGAAACTTTTCATGACTTCAAGTCTGCAGTCCCAGGGGGTGACCCAGCTTTCAGGAACCTTGTTCATGCTACAGTTTCAGAGAAAATAAGCACCTGGGTGCTTATTTCAAAGATAAGTAATAACACAGTAATTACACCAAATTCCTTCTATAAACATCTGGAGAACTTTATTGGCAAAACTGAATCTCAGTATTGTCCTCCAGGAAGTGTAGAGATTTACTTACAATTAAGGAAATGGCCCTTATCCCCAATGCCTTTGCACATATTAGGTACCTAACTAGCCATGGGAACCAGTAAGTGTTACATAATAATGAAACGATGATATCTTCTAATTGAATCTATCTAACTTGGTGAGCAGTTACAATTACTCAACAACTGATATTATGACTACCATAATGACCAAAATAATAAACATTTAGAAATCTGAATTTTAATTGTATTGTTTTGTCTACATAATATAAAGCTATAGACTCAAAAAAGAAAAGGTCCTATAGTATTCTTGTGACTATCGCTATTGACAATGATGGCATCAAAGATGACATGCGGCCCCTTCCTACAGGCACCGATAAAATGCCTCTCCACATGAATAATTGAGTATTGCTAATCCAGTTCTATGTGTTTGCCTCCTTTACACACAGTATTTGTATATTTTTTTTGGCATATAACATATTCTTAAGTCCCAGAGACTTGGTTCCAGTGTTTGCCTGCCAAAAATTGATAATTTAAAATAAGCCAAGTGATTTTTGTGGAATTAGTTGAATAAGGAGAGATGACATCTTTAAAGTTGGTTATTTTATTTTGGATTTATATGAAAAAATTCCCAAATCACCATTCAGCATAGGCAAGAATAAGTAGAATGTTGGAAATATGAGTATTTTTATTAGGAGAAATATAATGCCAAAGTACCTTTCTTATTCATTTCTTTATTTTAACTAACAAACATGGGGGTTAATTTCAGTATCTGATTATTTGATGGAGAATATTAAATTTGTGCTTACTTATCCTATAACAAGATAGTTCTATCAGGTCTATTGAATTGTAAACTAAAAGAGATGTAATTATAAAATCACGCATGCTTGCTATGAAATGATTGCTCAACTCCTTAGGTGGACACATTCAGCCAATTAATTTAGGTTGTGACAGCCTTACTCATTTGTTGTGAGTAAAAAGCCTAAGGAGAATTATGAAAATTCACAAAGTGATTTAAATGAGAATTTTTTTTTTTGTAATCCTTTGTGTCCATACTTGCAATGTTGGAATTTGTATTTTAACTGTAATTTTGAAATATAGAAAATACATACAAAATTCTATGCTAAATATTGAGGGAAGAAATCTTATGGACTGAATGTCTTTCATTAAATTATTTACAATTTTAAAGAGATGGGACATGATCACATAATTTCTCAATGCTTATAGCTTTCAATTCTCACATCTGGTAACATGATGTCTATCTGCTGTTCTAAAACTCCATGATTCAGTTTTCTTTCTTGTAGATGTGGTGTTTGGCCTCTAATGCCAATTCTAGGTCTGAAAAATCTATGATCCTCATTTTTAAGAGAAGGTTGGTGATTCTATTTAGCAATGTTTGTCTAAAAGACAAATTGGAGCAGTCTCAGTCTCAACTCCCTGAAAAATGTTCAAATTACTAAAACCCAGGGATCAAGTACAGCTTATATACTGGTAACCCAAATACTATTTTTTTAAACCTATCTTTTCTAAAATAATCATCTGTCTTGTACATAGAACTTTCTACCCCAGTGCCAATTCCTAAGAACTTGATGCAAACAGCTTGCAGGAGCGCCTGTGCTATTGCTCCTGCGAAAAAATCCGATTTCCCTATACATTTTAGTAAATATGAGTTTATTTATATAAAGTTGAGAAGATAAGAATACGCAGAACAATGCCCTGGAAGGGAGATTTGCAAATGTAACAGAGAGAAATAATATTTTTAAGGAAAACCTGAAAGTTGTCTCGATTTGACCAAAGTTTGAAAGAGAGTTGGGGGAATCAGGAAAGTTTCAGGGTACCAGTTTTGAAACTAGGTATAGAAAATGAGGCAGGAATGAAGCCCAAAGTCTCTCGGATCCGTTTCCCCCAAATCCCTAATTATTTCATGCCCAGATTTCTTATATTTTTATCCTTTTTTAAGGGGCAACAAACACAGCCACGCGGCAGAGCCGAGGAGCCCTTCTCTAGCAGCGCGGCGCATGGAACAGGGAACCAATCATCACTCAGCGTCTCTCTATATAAACCCTCAGCCTCTGGCGCAAAGAACACGCTGTTCTGACAGTTTGAAGTTACTCTTGGGTTTTCTGGCAAAACAGAACCATGTCGGAAACTGCTCCAGTTGCTCCTGCTGCCCCTGCACCTGCGGAGAAAACACTTGTGAAGAAAAGAGTGAAGAAAACAGGCGCAGCTGCTGGGAAACGCAAGGCATCTGGGCCCCCAGTGTCTGAGCTCATCACCAAGGCTGTGGCCGCTTCCAAGGAGCGCAGCGGCGTCTCCCTGGCAGCGCTCAAGAAGGCGCTGGCGGCTGCCGGCTACGATGTGGAGAAAAACAACAGCCGTATCAAGCTTGGTCTGAAGAGTCTGGTGAGTAAGGGCACCCTAGTACAGACCAAGGGCACTGGCGCTTCTGGCTCCTTCAAACTAAACAAGAAGGCAGCCTCTGGGGAGGCTAAGCCCAAGGCAAAGAAGGCGGGCACAGCCAAGCCCAAGAAGCCCGCTGGAGCAGCCAAGAAGCCCAAGAAAGCGACTAGCGCCGCCACCCCGAAAAAGACCGCTAAGAAGACCCCAAAGAAAGCAAAAAAGCCGGCAGTAGCTGCTGGGGCCAAGAAAGTGTCTAAGAGTGCGAAAAAGGTGAAGGCAGCTAAGCCGAAAAAGGCTGCTAAGAGTCCGGCTAAGACCAAGGCTCCTAAACCTAAGGCAGCCAAGCCTAAATCTGCTAAGCCCAAAGTTACCAAGGCTAAGAAGGCAGCTCCTAAGAAGAAGTGAAAAACTGGCGGGATGTTCTGCTTTGAAAATCTCAAAGGCTCTTTTCAGAGCCACCCACTGATCTCACTCAAAAGAGCTGAACCTGTTACTTCTTTAAATTACCGCCACGATGTGTGATTGGCCACCCGGTTGCACTACGCAGGGCACGCGCACGCAGTAGCTCAGATGCAAGATGGGTTACAATCTTTAACAAGGGTTTCACTTTGAAAAGATTTAGTTTCTAGTGCAGAGGAGGTGGTGTAAACACTTAACCCTTAAGGTAACTTTGTCTTGGGCTAGACGCCACCCGCGTAGTGCTCTCACGGTCCAGGAACTTGTGCTTCTGGTCGTTACTGGTTGCCAGCTGCAGATGGCGCCGGGTGCGCGTCTACTCGCGGGTGGAGTTACCTGCCAGTTCGAGGATCTTGGCCTGGTACTCTACCACCACCGCCAGGCACGCCGACACGCCGGTCTCTATGCGCTCAGAGTAAGTTGCCTTTGCTGAGGAGGCCCTATATTCTGCCTACTGTGACCTGTAGCTCTGTGCAGGAAGAGCGGATCTTGTTCTTGGCATGAGTGTGGCCTCCTCGGCTCCGGTGCCCAGACACGTTAGAAAAAATGCAAGTCTATGAATAGGCCAATTGTAGGAAGGGGTTATTACTATGCTCTTTGGCTCAGTTTCGTAAAACTTGCTTTCCTGTTGGTTTGCAGAGGCTGTTAAAGTGGCCAATCAGAACGTAGTTTTCGATTTATTCGCATAGTCTTCCGAGAGAGAAAATAATGTGCCAAGCAGAGGTTTGGATATTAAAATTTGTATATACTGGGAAACGGTCGAAAAGCCTGGCTTCACCCGCGCCCCACCCGCAAATCAATGGAATTCTCTTTTTAGAGACCCGCTGACATTGCTGTCATTCTGCTTAAATCTGCGTAATCATTGCTATCACCCTGATGCTAAGAAACAGAGTAAAATGTAGAAGGGTTTTTTTCGCAGTTTATAGTCTACTCCCTTTTCCAGATTGCTTCCTCACAGGTTACTGAGAGGACCAGGGAGTCAGGATTAGCTGTCTAATATCTGGTGAGTAGATAAGGAACTAGGAGGGAAAAACAAAACTTTAGAAAAGGTTGAATGGAGCTTGAAATTGGGGTCATCAGTTGAAAGAAAATAAGCTATAGGAAGATGGGTTGACCTGATATATCTCACCATTTCCATTTCATCCTGGAGGCTGAGGCTTTTTCTTTTTGACTTTGGGAAAACCCACTTAGTTTTACTGATACATTCTGACAAAATATGACTTCTGCAGACATTTATGGGACTCTGGATGGGGGGAAAATACATCTTTATATTCACAAACCCTAAATACAATTTAATACTCCCTTTAATTGTGAGCACAGGCAATTCATCACTGGATTTCTTAGTACCTGTGACTTTTTCATCAATGGAAGACATTTTCATATCACTTTGCAGTTACTGCAGGGATCTTGAAATAAAGTTTACACTCATTGTCTTTCAAACTGACATTCATTATTAAACTTGCCGCTGGACCTTATTATTTGATGTGTTTGTAAAAATGCACACATATTATACATACTTTTAAAAATCGGTAACTGTATTTTAATGTCACTACTTTATTATCCTGTATATTTTTATGTATTTTTGTAAAAAATCCGTTTGAGAAGGTGTGTACAAATTTCCACAGACTCTCCAGAGTGCACAGCACAAAACAAATCATGAACTCCTGAGCAGGTCTCCAGCAGGACCATATAACATAAATCCCTCATGATTAAAATACCTCTGTGTCTTATTTGTTTACATTCCCTTTTTGGTTAATAGTGTATTAAATTTTACGTCCTATTTAAACTTATGGGAAAAAAAAAAAAAACGTAGCTTGTGAGTATCTTTCTTGTTCTCCTAAACAAGAATTCAGGTTTTTTTTTGAATGACAGCTACATCCCACAATGTCTTTTTTCTAGAGAAAGCAACAAAACCTTCCATTATGAGAGTGGCTTGGTCGAGAAAGAGATCTGAATAAATGGAAGAATATGAAATACCCACTCAAAATAATCTTTTTGAAAATAACAGATTGAATCATGGAGTGGGAAAGATAAGGTATGTGGGTGCCAGCAAAACACCCCTTTGCTCTCTGAAGGTTCGCTGAAAATCAACTGACAAAAGACATTAATAGAAAAGGCAAACAAATTTATTTGATTATAATTTTATGTAATGTAAGATCCTTCAGAATGAAGACCCAGAGATATAGAGGAAAAACTGTCCATTTTTATGCTTAGGTCCTACAAAGTAGAACAGTTATGTAGAGATATGATTGGGAAAAAGGGTACAATCCAATGCTAACAGACTGAGTAGGGAAACCCAGTAAGGCTTGTCTGTCTGGTTTCTTCTTGGCCTCTCTGAACATATATTCCTTCTGGGTTTGGGGCAGGACCCTCTCTGGAATGGGGGACTTAGACAGTCAAACAAAGTAGGTCAGATAATTTCTTTATGACTAGCTTTTACAAAGAAAGACGGGGAAAAGTTAGTGTCATGTTTTTAGGTTTTATGGCTAGCTTTGGAGAAACAAGGTTCTGGTTTCTATGACCTACCTTGGGGAAGAGGGATTCTAGTTTCTATGGCCAGCCTCAGGGGAGAATGAGGGGCCAGAGACTAGAGAGCAGGAGAAGGTCAGAGAGAAACTTTTGATTCTGAGGCTGCAGAGAGAAACTTTCACTTCTGAAGGACTCTATTTTGGGGTATCGGTCTCTGAGCCTTAACAAGGGGAATAGACATGGAAAGTCGTTAACACCCAGAGAGTTAGGCTTTTGATGACAAGTGATGATGAATAAGAGATTTATGTGGGAATATGGCATTCAGCAGTCCACATGACTGTAACATATCTTTAGTTCCCCAAGGTTTACAAAGCACTTCTGTAACTGTGCCAGTTGGCCCTCACTATAACACATTTACAGTAGGTGTAACTAAAATCCTTGTTTTAAAGTTTATAAAACTGTAGGCCAGGCATGGTGGCACACGCCTGTAGTCTCAGCTACTTGGGAGGCTGAGGCAGGAGGATCGCTTGTTGCCCAGGAGTTTGAGGTTGCTGTGAGCTAGGCTGACCCCATGGCACTCTAGCCTGGGCAACAGAGTGAGACTGTCTCAAAAAAAAAAATAAATAAAGTTAAGAAAACTGTTAATTAGAAAGGTGAAATGACCAGAAATGACCACTAACTATCAGGATATGGTGGAGTTGGGTCTCAAACAGGTTTCTTGATTCCTAGTATCATTTTCCTTGCACTGCTCTCCATCTATTACATCAAGAAAAAAACGGGTAGAGTTTTCCAGGTCTTTTTGAGGATCACTGAGAAAGAAGCAGAGTTCAGGTATTTCAATTTTAGGCCATTGTGAGCTATCCATTTCACAAACCTTTTGGAATACAAAAGAAGCAATTAAACATAATAATTTAATCCATGACCTCCTAGAGTTTTACTCTCATTTACATAAATTCATATTCATATTCCTTTGCCTTGGACAGGCCCTCATTTTCAAGGACACTCAAACTTATTTAAATCTTTCTCCGTTTCCCAAAATTTTTGTAGCAGTTACATCAAGGTTACAATGAATGTCTTAGAATGGATAAAGAAGAATAAAGATGTCTAACAATGGAAGTTGTGAAGGGCATTTCCATATTATCTTATCTGCTGGACAGTACTTAGCCTGTGGTATAGGTCTGAAACAAAAACAATTTTTAGGAGCAGCCTGCAATCACTACTTTCTCCCTTCTTAGTAATTGCCTGGCTCCTTTTAACTGGAGGAGGCTTATTTTCATGGTACTGTGTGGAGGCCTCTATTATTCCTGTAACTCAGTCACTAAATCATGTTGATTTTTAAAGAATTCTCAGTAAATCTGACATTTTCTCCCTTCTTACATTTTCTCTTCATCCTCTCACAGCTGGGGTGATTCCACTGCTTCCTAACCAGTTCCCTAACTAGTTTTAATGATCTCTAATTCCTAAATTCTGGTCATTTAGCAAAAACGAAAACAAAATATGCCTCATCAAGAGAGTTACTGGCTTCCCGTTGCCTTAAGTTCAAGTGAAAATTCTGTAGTTTCTATTCATAATAATACCTTCTGCTCACAGGAACAGGCACTAATAACTCAAACCTCTCTATTCCTTCCTTTTTAATCTTTTTTTTTCTTTTTTTTTACAGTTCTGTTCTCCTGCAAATCTCTCTACCAATGAGAATCTTTCCAATGTTCCAATTCCATCTCAAATTATATTTCCAAGAACAGATTTCTCTAATTTAAATTTTAAAATTATTATTATTTAAATTTAAAATATCTTTGTAATGTGCTTTCATGGCATTTAATAGTTCATTACCATTATTATCAACAGAAACATTTCAATGCATCTATTTTTTTCTCTCATTAACTAAACTGAACTCTAGAATAGAAGTCTTGTCTTCGTTTTCACTACCGTGTTGTGTGTGTATAATTGACTGAGTCTTTTTATTCCTATCAAATGGATTAGATTATTGCCAGATATTAAATTCAGTGATTTTGTTTTCTGTTTTCGTGTGTAGGAAACTAAGGATAATAAATTCTTCTGCCCCTTTTATGACCCTTCTCTCCATGGCCTTATTTATAGATTATCTTCCTTATCTTCTGAATTATACCATTCCAAGTTATTGGAGAAACTACGAAAGAAAAATTAAATATATATATATACCTTTGCAGTAAAAAATTTATAACTTTGCACTAAAAGTTCTCAGATATAAAATATCAATGTTTACTGTGGGCAGATGGGGTAGGGAGGATGTGAAGAAATATTAATAATAAAATAGGATTTCTTAATTGTCTTGATTTTTAGCTCTTATTTCTGTAAGATAAAGCTACTGGTTATTTAGGGCTTATATACTGTTATTAAAATTATATGTACTTGCAGGCAAACATAAACCTGAAATAGATATACAACAAAATATACCAACAGGTACATATAAAATGTGACCTGACAAATCTGTCAGATTTGTGATCTTCCGTGAATAAAATTACAATTTAATTTAAAAACATCTGCTAGTAACCACTACTATCTCAGGGTATGGTATGCCTTTTAGAATTAAAATAAAAAGATTGTGAGTATGTGGCTAATTCATCAATACTATTAGTTGAATGGTAAGCAGAAGGGGTAACAATTCTCAATATTACGGTTATATTTTTGTTTGTGTATCTGTTACATTTCTGTGCAATTTGCTGTAATAATTATAGTGTGATAGAACTTCACAATCATATAGGATCCTGCAAATGTTTAAACCCAGTCATTTCTTTTATCATATACAAAAAAATTAAGATTGTGCCAACATAAAGATGTTAGTCTTCCTTTGACAGCTTTTCCAAGTGATAAAGCCCTCAGGGGTAACCAGTGAGGATTATACTGATGTTGATTGTTTAAAACAGTAAGGCCGAGTAAGGATAGGTTTGGCTCTAACACTTATCTGAAACTTTTTTAGTTTTAGTTTCCTTATCAGTTTAGTACTAATAGAATAATATTTATGAATATTAGATTGTAGATAACTATTGAATTTATAATTTTGGAGGCTTAATAAAATAATACACGACCTCTGGACTATTGCAACCACTTAATAACTATTGATTTTTTCCTATTTAGGAAAACTATGTATTAAAATTACATACACTCTAATCTTTTATTTGGTAACTAGGAATGCACCAAATGGTAACGTCTGTTTGTTCAGTAATCTTTTATTTTAAATGTCACTTTGACTAGATAATTTCCTGAGGGTTTGTTTTAGGCAAAGGACCATGCTAGTTGTGGATCTAATAATGTAAGAAGATGCTTTCTGTTCCCACTAAGTCCTCATATCTTGAAGTCTAACAGTTGTGAGACAGAAACACGGGTAAAAAACATACTGAGCTAAAATCTCTAAGAAAGTACAAATAGGGGAAACTACATTCAAATATGCAAGGCCTTTATCCACCATAATAGGGAATCACTATATTACAAATTTCTAGGACTCCATTTATTTTAATTATGAACAATTAAGCATTATTCCTCATGTACTAAGACTCCCCAGCTCACAGCACCCAAGTCTTTATGTCTGACAGGCTTCCAAGAAGAAAAATTTCCTCTATAAGATCTACAGGACCTCTTACAATGGCTACCTTGGACTGTGTATTTATTTGTAGCTTTGTCACTATTAATTGTATCACTTGACAAACTTCATTCCATAGTGATATTTTGGGGGAAATGGCACATTTTAATAAAAATAGAAACTTCTCAATTACAGGTAAAGATACTACATCTCATTTCGAAACTGAGAAATTTGCTAAAATGTTTAAACATAAAATGCTTTTAAACAGCATATAATATCCCAAACAGTAAACATCCTTTTACATTTCCAAATAACAACCTGTATAATTTCGGAACAGAATTCCTTATTTCTCTTCCTTCAGCTACCAGTTTAGAAATCGTAAGGAAACTGTTAGGGAATATCTGTTTAACATGGTATAGAAGTAACTGTGCTTTTGTATGGATGAGAAAGCAAGAGCAGAATACTTCTTACAAGAGAACTTTCAAAACTGCCAAAGGATTTTTATGTTTTAATAAATGTCAGGTACTTTCATGAGACTTGATTTAGACATTAAGATAGGTAAATTACAAAAGTTGAAGTTTCCTTTGAGAATGTTAGCTGTAAAAAGTTGAAAAGTCTCATGATTTCTGCATTCTTCATTCACACTAAGCAGTAATGTTTGTGACACACCCATCTGCTGTTTGTTGCTTTGGCTCTTGCAGTTTAGACCTGGGTAAGGCTGCTAAGTCCGTAAAAGCCGTCTGTCAATGCCACGGGTCCTTAGGTGTTCCAGCTAATGACCTAAGCCTTGGCCCCGGTATCAGAGCCGCGGGGGTGTATATCTGACCACTCTGAGGAAGGAGCTAACGTTCGCCAGCAAGTAGCTGGGTCTCAAAACCTTGGAGAACAGGGTACCTTAACGGAGACCAAAAGCGCTGGCTTCTTGCACTGCTTCAAGCTCAAAAAGAATACACTCAGGAAGACCAAGCCCAGAGCGTTTAAGGCTTGTTCACGCAAACTCCAAAAAGCTCAGGCCACCAACTGCCAAAAAACAGGCAGCGGGGGAAGGAGTCAAGATAGTGGCCCAAGTTCGAAACAGACCATAAACAGTCAAGGCTAAAGCTGTGAGAACCTACGGAAACACGGGCAAGATGGCGGAGCCCAAGGGAAAACGTGGGGAACGCGTTTAGCTTTGAACATTCGGACAAGGTTCCTTTTCTCTAGGGCGCTGTATGCTAAACACCATAGGTCTTCTATTCTAGGTCAGTGTAAACTTCATCTCGCTGCCTACTGAAAATATGTTAAGTATTACGGCCTCTTTTCATAGAGAAACTGGTTGGCTCTGAAAAGAGCCTTTGGATTTAAAGGAAGCACTCACTCAGGAAACTATGCCCTCTCTCCACGAATGCGGCGCGCGAGCTGGATATCCTTGGGCATGATAGTGACACGCTTAGCATGGATGGCGCACAGGTTGGTATCCTCGAAAAGTCCTACAAGGTAGGCCTCGCAGGCCTCCTGCAAGGCCATCACCGCCGAGCTCTGAAAGCGCAGGTCGGTCTTGAAGTCCTGCGCGATCTCCCGCACCAGACGCTGGAAAGGCAGCTTGCGGATCAGCAGTTCAGTTGATTTCTGGTAGCGCCGGATCTCGCGCAGGGCCACGGTGCCAGGGCGATAACGGTGGGGTTTCTTTACGCCGCCAGTGGCCGGAGCGCTCTTACGAGCCGCCTTAGTGGCGAGCTGCTTGCGTGGCGCCTTTCCCCCTGTGGATTTGCGAGCAGTTTGCTTAGTACGTGCCATGATTTATCGCCTAAGTAAGCGAACTAGAGGACTTGCCTTGCTCCTCTATTTATACAAGAACAGCATCACTCTGATTGGATTGTGGACAATTCCTGGTAGTCATCGGTTGCCACAAGCCGGAAGTGCTTGGAGGGATTTACGATTGGTTTATTCTTTCCCTGAAAGTTTTTGATTGGTAAATTTCAACTAGTAGACAATTCCCTCCTTTTAAACAATCATTTTCCAAATTATTAATTTCGTTGATAATGCTTCAGACTTTCGAGCATGACCCACAAACACATTAATCGTTTAACTTAGTATTTTTTAACTTCTATCCTGTTTGACTATACAAAAGAGAGTGTTTGAAAGAGAAAGAACTTTAAAATTCCTTTTCAAAACATCCGCCATTTTTTCTGCTTAATTAACCGGTTTTTATCAGAATGTTATACCCCTAACATCCAGTTATTTAAAAATCCGTTGTCTAAGCATCTCCTCATGAGGCCTAGTTTTATTATATTTACATATCTAATTCACTAAAACATGGTATTCTAAGATGTACTGTTTAAACGTAAGTAAATTTGTGTTCATTTTGGGTATGCGCATAAAAATTCTAGTAACTTGGAATCCCTGGCTCTTCAATATCGGCTTTAAAGTAAACGCTATATTTTTTGTTGACATCAAAGTGTCCCCCCAGGTATAATGGCAAGAGCTGTCCAAAAAAAAAAAAAAAAAAAAAAATTGCAATGTAAAATCTTGAAAAAGATGGCGGAGAAGCGAGTCTTAGGCAATTTCTTTATAATACCACAATGGCGCAGCATCTCGGGATTCCTGCGGGAGAAACCTGAGATGTCTTATCACACATCCGACAGAACGGCTGTTTGGACTGTACTCACTCAGATAACAGGACTTCTTACCTTGTTTTTCGAGTCCAAACGTTACAGTTCCCAATTATTTTGAAAATTAAAAAAGGGCGTTTAATGGAAAGACGGTTCAATAAATGCAGTTATAACATAGTATTGTAAATCAACCTATCGGATTCGCTGAAAAGGGTTCGTTTTTCCAACCAATTAAAAAAAAATTTTTTGTTATTCCTAATTTGCATACTCATAATCCATTGGCTACTTTAGTCAAATCAGCGTTTAGATTTGTAAATTGCGATTTGTATAAACGTACTATAAATATATGGCAAAGCAGATTCACAGTGACACTGGTACATCTTCCAATGCCATATATGTGAATTTGTTCCAGTGCTCGACCATCACCTTCAGAGATACTCAGGCGGCTGGCTATGCAAACTGTTTGAGGAGGGCCCCAAAGCTCTCACCAGCTCCAAGTAAAAGTTTTCTGGGTCTTACTTCTTTAGGTGTTCTTTTCAGAGTCCATATTTCTAGTGCATTTTGTAAACACGTTTTCTCTTTTTACAATTTAACCTGTTCTAAAATGTAGGAAGCACTATGACAGTGTGAGTGGTTTATTTGAACCTTTCAGTGCAAAAAAGAATTTGTGATATAGTTGTGTAGGGTAGGCAATGTGCTAAAGCTCTAAAGGTTTCTAGTATTGTTTAATTCTGGACTTTTGTAATTTTAGTCCTTAAAGCATTTAAATAGTGATGTTTTAAATGCACTAATGACCTTAAACTTATGCCATAGTTATTTAGGTTTTAAAAGGATTGTATAGTGGATACTTGTGGAATTCTCTTAATGCTTAAATTACTTGTTTTATGGTTGTTTCAAAAATGGTATGCACACTGTAATATTAATACAATATTAATTATTATGTGCTTTACAAATTTAAAGCTGTGTTTTACAGAGGTGACATAATGTCAAATATACAGTAGATACTGGACTAGTCCTGGTGAACTTTAATCTCCTTACTACTGTTACTAGCGGTGTTGACTGTTTCCAAGTTAAGTGTTCATTATCCACTTTATCTTGTGTTTGCCACGAGGCTATCTATCATTGATTTAACTTTACCTACATAGGGTTAATACATGTTCTGAAACCATTATTTTGACCCATTTTTCTTTTTTATTTTATTTTTGTATTGTCTGCCTTAAGTTGGTGTTTGTTTCTATATTCATTTAGACAGGAAAAAAATCTGTAAATGCTGGAAGCACAGATGCTATGGATAAAAATCTATTGGTTTCACATGCAAATGTTTTGAATTAGTGAAAACAAAATGAGTTAGATATTGTTCCTTTTGCATTTGAGCACATGTGAAGGCTTAAAAATGTGCTTTTCAGGTAGCCAGCAAGTCATGACCAATGTTTGTGTCATTCTAGAAGTGGGTACAGGTATGAAGGGTGCCATAATTGTGAAATAGAATATTCACATGACAAGAGGTACAAATCTATATCTGTATCTATATCTATACCTATCTACAAGTATGTATACATATATATTTAATGTTAGATTTTCTTTAGGTAAAGATTGCAGCTTCAGTTTGTCATTTCTGTTATTTTACATGGAAAGTGGATTATTGAAGATGACAAGTAGTTTGCTGTTAGTTATTTATAACTGCATAATTACCTCAAATTTAGTGGCTTCAGACAACACATGTGTTATCTTGAAGTTTCTGTGGGTCTCGGCATAGTTTAACTGTGTCCTTTGTAAGGATGCTCTCAAGGTTTGGGCCAGAGCTGTGGTCTTTTGGACATTTGACTTGGGATGGAATCAGCTTCCAAATAATCTAAGGCAATTGATATAATTTGTTTCTTTGTAGGACTGAAGATTTCATGTTCTTGGTGGCTGTTGGCTGGAGACCCTTCCAGGTTAATTAGCTGGAGGCCACCCTCAGTTTTTAAAGAGCCCTCTGAGTTTCTTGCCGTTTGGATCCCCATGATAGACACTTTCATCAAAGCCTTGACTCTTCCTTCAGAGAGAGTCAAGCAAGATGTTACAATCATAGATAGCATAATTATATACACAAAAATATTTGCATACTGTCACCTTTGATATACTCTGTGGGCTACACATAAGTCATTGATCATGTCCATATTCAAGGGCCTGGATTACACAAGGGTAAACTCCAGGAGAGGGAATCACAGGGGCCACCTTAAGAGTCTGTCCATCAAAGTTAGTTACCTATCAGGAAAAATAAAAGATGTCTAAGAACCCAAAGAAAGTTTACCAACATAACTGCAACTCTCTCCGTCACTCAATACTTTGACAATATCGGGTGCATTCAGGGTGATATGGCTGTAGACCCTCACCCAGTACTTTGGTTCAGTTAGCCATCAGGCAGGAATCTGTTCCAGGTAAGAAGGGCACTATATACCTTGAGGTGCTTTTAAATAAGCACTGCCAGTGACCTCATGTAGAAACTGTAGGAGAGGAAAAAATTCTTTTGTTTCTACCTTTCTAAGATTCTAAGTTTTCGAAGTTCTGGGCTGGGTCTCCTGTACCAGACAGATTAACAAGAGAGAAACACACAAATTTATTTAATATAAGAGTTAAATGACATGGGAGCCCTCATAAAGAAATGAAGACCCAAAGATGTTCAAGTTGAACATTTGTATCACAAATTGGATAAAGAGTAGTAAATTACGAAAACGTGACAAGACAAAGGGACTTGGGCTAGGGCAATTAATGTTAGCAAAGTAAATAAGAAGACAAGTTAGTTTAATATGGTTTGTGTGTACAGTTTTTTCTCTACCTCCCCATCTCTGGTGATAAGAATGCTACTTTCATTTTGGCATAGGGAGGGCATCTCCTGATTTCAGAAAGAAAATGAAAAGATCAGAGTGCCCTTCTTACACCTGCTGTTTTTTAAGTGCCTAAATTTAATTCAAAATAATCCCTGTGCTAATGTGGCATATTTGGAGTGGCAATATTCTGCCACCCTTCCAAGCCAAGATGGAAGACACAGTTTACCCTGTTTCTTACTTTGGGACTTTTTTTTTCTTTTCCATTTGCAAGTACTGCCACATTAGAAAACCTTTGGTGTAGCTGAGTCCTGGCACTCAGCTATTTGTTGGTGTGTATGGGTCTCTGGCTTTTAGCTGAGAAAAGAAACCAGAGAGTTTGTGAGATGAATTAAAGCTGTCTTTATTATAAAATATCAGAGAACACATTTGACAAGACATAAAACGAATCTCAAATATTTATGGATTAAAAAATATTTTAATAGTAATCAGTTTAGATCATCCAAATATAAACTACTTTAAGGGAGGGAGAAAATGTAAGCTCCCACGTGCTACCTAGGCCAGCTTGTATGTGCCCTTACTCTCCAGTTAAGATCATTCTTGCCTTTTCCTTTGGCTGCCCAGCTAGTGGCTGACCATTTGAAATCTACCAGTTTTTTGTTTTTTCCTTCTTGCTTCTTTTCTTTCTTTCTCTCTCTTTCTTTTCTTTTCTTTCTTTCGTTTTCTTTTTCTTTTTTTTTTAGATTTGAATAGGCTAATACTTAAACTGCTTTCTCAATGAATATATAAGCTTTATTTTCAGGAAAATAGTATTAACTCTGGATTTTTAAAATATATAATAGGTTGAACAAAACAATGTTTGAAGTCCACTGGATTATTTGATTATGTGAGGTATAGAAACTCTAAGAACCAGGAAATAAAGACTAGTGAAGTGTTGTAGGGGACTTGGGAATTGGGAACTTTGTATTATAAATACCATAAGGAAGGGTATAAATCCTGTAACAATGCATAACATTAAACACACTAAAATCTAGAAGGGCATGATAAACTGCATTAAACAAAGCAAACTGAGTAATTCCAGTTGCTGTTAAGCAAAAGGCGTGGAACGTGAAACACCAATCCAAAGTTACTAGCCTTTTCAAACGAATGGAGCTGAGGCCCTGAAAAGGACCTGGAGGGTTGTTCCCAATTTTGAGTTAACTGGGCTCAGACTTAGCCACCGAACCTAGGCCTAGAGAGTGTGGCCCTGCTGTTTGAGTGTGCTTTGTAGGTGAGGGCATCCGGGATCACGTTCTTCAGGAACACCGTGAGCATCCCACCGGTCTCAGGTCAGATCGGAGATCAGCTTGACCCTGCCATTTTGAGCTAGGGGCCAGAGGACGGGTTTAGCGATATCCTGGACATCACTGTGCAGGACCTTCCGGTGGTGCTAGGCGCCGCCTTTGCCTAAACCTTTCCCACCATTGCCCGACTAGACATTGCTAGGAAGCAGAAGCAAAATAACCTAGTACCGACAAACGCCGGTTGGAATAAATATGAAATGAAATTTTTATTTATTTATTTTTTGAGACAGAGTCTCACTCTGTTGCCCGGAGTAGAGTGCCGTGGCGTCAGCCTAGCTCGTAGCAACCTCAAACTCCTGGGCTCAAGCGATCCTACTGCCTCAGCCTCCCGAGTAGCTGGGACTACAGACATGCGCCACCATGCCCGGCTAATTTTTTCTATATAGATTTTTAGTTGTCCAAATAATTTCTTTCTATTCTTAGTAGAGACGGGGGTCTCGCTCTTGCTCAGGTTGGTCTCGAACTTCTGACCTTGAGCAATCCACCCGCTTCGGCCTCCCAGAGTGCTAGGATTACAGGTGTGAGCCACCTTGCCTGGCCATGAAATTTTTATTTATAAGCCTGTAGCTGACCTTTCTGAAAATCAGAATTGTGGATGGCGTTGGAAGGCAGGAGGAGCGAGTTCGAAACCTAATTAATTCCTGCCCACGAATGCCCTCATGTTTGTGAGTTCCTTTGTTCATTCCCCAAGTTCTCTTTAACCTGCCCTATTTTAGGGCGTTTAACAAAATTCTCCTGTCAATCACAGAACTGAAACACTTGCACCTTTCAAGCTAACATCCGTTTTGCAAATTTGAATTATTTAGGATTTGTGGGCAAGTCTCTACTGGAATTTTACATTACTATGCATTTAAAATGCATATCTGAAATGCATATGAGTTTCTTCTCTCCTTTTCAAGGAAAAAAATCTGTACACTTTAAATCAAGGTAAACTGGTTCGAGATATTGCTAAAATGGTGTTACAGGGAGCAAGGAAAGAACTGAAATCCACTGGGCATTATGAACATGAGGCCTGGGATGTTTGTTAGTGAGAAGTATGCCCCCTCCACATTCCCTACACCTCATTGTCGGAGGCCCAAGACCTGTGTGTGACTTTGTGACATTACCTTTTATCTCTCATTTTCATTTTCATTTCTTCATTTCTAAATGTTAATCTCTACATCTCAAAAATGTTTTGAGGGCTGAATGTGATGGCTCATGCCTGTAATCCTAGCACTGTGGGAGGCCGAGGCTGGAGGATCCCTTGAACCTAAGAATTTAAGACTTTCCTGAGCAAGAGTGAGACCCCATCTCTACAAATAATAGACAAATTAACTGGGCATGGTGGTCCGTGCCCGTAGTCCCAGCTACTCGGGAGCCTGAGGCAGGAGGATCGCTTGAGCCCAAGAGTTTGAAGTTGCAATGAGCTATGATGATGCCACTACACTCTAGCCTGGACAACAGAGCAAGACCCTGTATTTAAAAAAAAGAAAGAAATGTTGTTTTGTGCTAGGGTGCAAAGCCTAGTAGGTGCTCACGGCATAAGTGGAGAAAGATTTCTCATGTAGAGATTAACATATATAAATAAAAAAGCTTTTTTATCCTTTAGAGGAACAGAGAGAATGAGAGAGAATATGAGAGAGAGAGAGAAAGAGCGATCGGGGGAGGACGAGAGCATGGAGACAGCATGGCATCCCAAAGAAAGAGAAGGGGGTGCTAGCAGTGAGGCCAAGTGGCTCTGTGATTTTAAGGGGGACCAAGAGAGAAAAAAATAGTGGTGGCTGTCACTTGATAACAAAAGCAGCAGCAGATAGACAAAAACTGCAAGGATGTCAAAGTCTAAGAGTTGGTTCCCCTGCCTTTCCTTGGAGAAGGGATTATCACAGGAAATGTGACTCTGTCCTTGAGAAATGGTTGAAGCTGTAGTTCATTCTCTTGCTGTTTACTCAGGAACTCTGTAAAAGCAGTTTCTCAAAAAACAATTTTGAAAGACAGACATTTACATCTCTTTTTCGTTCACACAGCTCTTTTCAGAAGATGTGCAAAACAGAACTCCTGCAGGGTACCTGTTAGTGAGAGAACTCATAGTACTGATCTTTAACTGTTACTGGGGAAATTGTAGGATTAGGTATTTTTCCGTTATTTTTGCAAGGCCACCCCTTTCATTTTGAAAATCAAAAGGTAAATTTTAGGTCAAAGATTAAAACCAGTCTATCGGTGAGAACTGTTTATTTCAGGAAAATCCATCTCCATGCCCCACAGATTGACTTCTTCCCTAGTGTCATTTTGCCATGGGGAAGTACCTTCAGTTCCTTTTGTTGGTTCTCAGAAAACAGTTTTGGGGAAGAAGACCTCAGAAGCAAAACTTTTTCTCTGACCTTCTCCTTTCCTCCTGTAACCCAGTCCCTTTGTTCCCTGGGGCTAGCCATAGAAACTAGAATCCCTCTTCTCTAAAGCAGGTCATAAAAGTCAGAACCCTTCCCCTTAGCCCTCAATTCAGTGATAAATGCTAAAGTTATTCTATATATAAACTGGCCACAAAGAAATTATCTGACCTACCTTGTTTGACTGTAGGTCACAAGACCCCCATTCCAGAGAGACCCCCACCCTGCACCCAGAAGGAAAGAATGTATGCTCTGAGAGGCTAAGAAGAATCTATTAATAGACAGGCCTTGCTGGATTTCCCTACTCAATCTATTAACAGTAGATCATATCTTTTTTGTCCAATATTGTTTCTACATGGCTGCCCATACTTTGTTGAATTTAAGCATAAAACTGAGCAGTTTCCCCTATGTTGTTAGATCTTCATTCTGAAGGCTCCCATGTGTACATGTTAAATAAATTTGTGTGCCTTTTGTCCTATTAACAATCTGCCTCATGTCAGTAATTTTTCAGCAAATCTTTAGGGGACCAAGGGCCTTGTCTACACTTTCATAATCGCCATCTCTGTATGTGTAAATCTTTGATTTTAGAAGTTAGTGCAAATTTACATAATCACATCTGCTCCCCTAATTCAATTAGCAGTTCATATCATATCTACACCCCATACACAATTCCCCTGAGGATCTTTATTGTCTGATAAAGTAATCAGGAAGTACTTGTGGCTACATAACATTTGAAATGTGGCTATTGCTGCTAAGGATTGAATTTTTAATTTTATTTAATTTTAATTAATAGTTTTAAAGCCTGATACTTCATGCAGTTATTGGAAAATGGTGGGTATGTTTGAACTCAGATATGTTAATTTAATTTCAATAGTAAAGTTTATGAAATCTAAATGCAAATTGTTATTTCCAATAAAAATTATATTTCACATTGAATAAAATTTACACCAAATTTGGAAGACTTAGGATGAAAGAAGGAATGTAAAATAGTGCATTAATACTTTTTATATTGATTGCATATTGAAATAATATTTTGATATTTTGCATTAAATATGATATAGTATTAAAATAATTGTACTTCTTTTTTCTTTGTAAAATATAGTTAATGGAAAATTCAAAATTATATGTGTAACTTGCACTATTTTTTATACGAAACCCAGGTCATTATGACGTAGGTGAGCCATAGATCTCGAAGGAACACTGGCCAGGAGTGTGTTTTCAGAGGGGAAATGAGCAGAGCCCTATACAAAACCAAGTTACAGATTCTGGACTCAAGCTAGAATAAAGCGATATATATCTATATATATCTATATCTATACATATGTAAAAAATTACATTAGGGAACTAAGGGAGGCTTTCCAAATAAACCATTATACATCAAAGGCAAGAATAGATGGACAGCAAGAAAAATTACTGATATTTGAATTCTTCAATGGCAAGATATCAGTAGATGGAGACTACTTGAAATTCTATACTAATCTTTTTTTCCCCAAGTGTATGTTTTTGAGGGAGAACATCCAAAATTGATTTTTAAAGCAATTAATGTCCCCAAAAGCTTAAGCTTCTATACATGTACAATAGAATATACATTCTGATGATGAAAAAAGAAAAAGAAAATTGTGGAAGCACAAAGGCATTTCATGAAAAGAAGGAAGGCCAGAAAAATGGTTTACTGTTCCTGCAAGCTAGGTAAACATCCAGAAAGACTGATATAATAAAATCAGGTTAATTACTTTGGAGCCTAAAGAGCATAAAAAGTTAATCTATTATTTGATTAATGAGTAAAGCGAGGATGTCAAGAAATTATACCATGAGGCTTCATAGACATTTATCTTGCAGTTACTATATTTTTATTTAATGTTTCTAGTGTTAGCGTTCAGGAACCAATACTGCAGAATAAAGGCCTAAGAAGCAGCCTCAGAAGCAAAACTTTTCCTCTGACCTTCTCCTGCCCTCCTGCCTCTCCGTCCCATTCTCCCCCAATGGTAGCGATAGAAACTAGAATCTCTCTCCCTAAAGATGGGTCATAGAAACCAAGACCTCTTTTTCCCCCAAACTAGCCATAAAACCTAAATATATTACCTTAACTTTCCCTTTGCCTTTCTGTGTAAAAAATGGCCGAAAAGAAATCATCTGACATAACACTAGGTCGTAAGACTCGCATTCCAGAGATGGTCCTTTCCACACCCAGAAGAAAGGAATGCATGCTTAGAGAGACCAAGAAGAATCTAGACAGACAGGCCTTGCTGGCCCTGCTCACTCTGTTAGCATTAGATCATACCCTTTTTGTCCAATTCTATTTCTACAGGACTGTCCATACTTTGTTGAACCTACGCATGAAAATGGACAATTTATCCTTTACCTTTGGGTCTTCATATTGAAGGCTGCGATGTATACACATTAAATAAATTTGTATGCTTTTTCTCCTATTAATCTTCCTTTTGCAAATTGATTTTTCACTGAACCTTCAGAATGCCAATGGGAACTTCCCCCTTGGCTCCTACACTTTACTGATGAATTATATATTGGAAACATTTATTATATTTTTTAGATTTCTTTTATTATTTTGAATGTAACATTTTGATAACTTTCATAAGGTAATGAAATGAAAGACCATTTTCTTCATGTGAAAATAAAGTAGGTCTATGTTTGCTTTTTAGGCAACTGAGGCCTCTCAATGGATTGTAGGCCCATTGACCCCAATGATTACAAATAAATGTAAATATTATCCTTTTTTTTTTTGGAAAAAAAATCCTTTTGCTTTTTTTTTTTTTCCTTTCTCTGAGTTAGTTTGCTAGGGAAGAAAAACTGTTGTAGTGTGGAGGGCGCGAACAGACCACGAGAGAATTTAATGGAGCCAAATTGAGAGTCTTTATTAGCTGGCCAGCGACCACCTCTGCCCGCATAAAAGCAGTACAGAGAGTGGCACTAGTCTTTTGCTTCCACAGAAATTTTATACTAATTTGAGGGGGGCTACGTGCCATAGAACAGGTACTCTAAAACAAAGGAAACAAAGGTAGAATGTACAATTAATATTTCAATGACACAGGGTCCTGAGATCTGGCTGTTCTCACAGATCTCTGGTGCCCAAAGACAAATTACAATCATTGAAGTAAAGCACAATCTAAGTTATAGATTAAACACAGACCATTTTCCCATTATACATTGATCATAAGTTGAACTCTTGACATGTGGAGGACGATCAAGCCCTGAATTCTAACAATTGCTAACCGCAAGCTTTGTACAGAAGCAAATAGCATTCATTACAGTTCCCTAGCAACTATAATTGCATTATACCCTTTTATTTATTAACCCTTTGAAGCATTTCAGCTCACTACAAAACTTTTGCTTCTGAGGCTGTTTCTAAGGCCTTTATTTTGGCTTATTGTTTCCTGAGCCCCAACACTAGAAAAAATAAATAAAAATATAGCATAATGATGTTAGGAGGCAAATCCCCTCATCAGCAATGGCACCTTTCCTTTTAATAATGAATACATAGTGTCAAAAAACAAAATTACAGCACATTTAATTTAAAGATTTCATAGAATAAATGTTCCCCATGAGCTGAGCCAAGGGATTAGCTTTATAGATGGAGAAGCTCTGAGGAAAGGATAAGCAAAGAAAAAGAGTATATTAGTTTCATGAAAGCGGCTTTTCTTGTAAGGCAGAGACAGAGACAGATCAAGAGAATAATAAAAACAGGTTAGTTCAGTCTACTTCTTTTGTGTAAAGATTAAAACATAAGAAACCTCATTATCATGCCCATTGAAGGTATAAACTGGCCTGTTTGGGAAATTGACTGTGACCTCTTTCTCCTGATTTCTCAGAAGTTCACAGAACAAATTAGTTTGTGTTGTAAATGTGGAACTTTACCATTTTGATTTTTGGTCTCATCTGTTGGGGACTACTGCAGAAATTTAGTGTGTAACTACGACCTCCTGTAATTTTTATTTAACACTAGAAACTATTCCACTGACATCCTCACCTTCTCACCAAATACAACTGTCTAGTTTGAAAGACAATCTCAGAAGAGATGCAGCTTTCTAAAGTAATAGATTGCATACCTTTACACACCCAATTAAGAATCACATATAATATCCTATGTAACAAAATCCATGAATGTACTTCTCATTCCAATTTTTAAAAATTCATTTTTTGTTTTCACCAGGAGAGGTAAAATAAGTGAATACACTACACCAGCTTTTATTGAGGAAGCGGCTGACTCTGAACAGAGCTTTTTCTAGTTCACAGAAAATAATAGCCTTGGATTATGTCCTCTCCCCCTGGATTCCACAGGAATGTATATACCCTTGGGCGTGCCAGTTACTTGCTTGGCGTGGATGGCCCACGGGTTGGTGTCCTCAAAGAGAATCAGATAGACATCCCATGTCTCCTGCAGCGCCATCACCGCCGAACTCTGGAAGTGCAAGGCGGTCTTTAAGTCCTGCACCAGGCGCTGAAAGGGCAGTTTGCCATCAGTGGCTCTGAGTGGCGGCGGATCTCGTGCAGGTCTACGGTGCAGGGGCGATAGCGGTGGGACCTTTTCACGCCGCCAGTGGCTAGCGCCCTCTTGCAAGCCGCCTTGGTGGCCAGCTGCTTGCGCCGGTGGACTTACGCGCTGTCAGCTTGGTACTAGCCAGGACGACAGAAATGACAAAACTGACGGATTGTTGTACCGTGCAGTTTCAGACTCTCTCTAATGAACAGACCGGTTCAGTTTCTCTGTCCGCGCTGCGATCTAATTGGTCTT
>NW_012137303.1:1412554-1415019 GCF_000956105.1 Propithecus coquereli
GACTGCTGTTGCAGCAATGGCCTGCAAACAGCCTGGCCAGCCAGATGCTATAGGGTCTAGCCTTTTAGACAGGTATGCAACCGGTCTGTTCCAGGGTCCTAGGTTTTGGGTTAGGATCTCTTTAGCTATCCCTCGGGTTTTAGCAACATATAACTGAAAAGGCTTGGTCAAATTGGGCAAGGCTAATGCAGGGGCACTCACAAGCACCTGTTTGAGGTGCTTGAAGGCTTCAGTCTCATTTTCAGTCCAAATCAGGGCGTCTCCCTTTCCCCCTGTGCTAGCATACAGGGGTTTTGCTATCTCAGCAAACTTGGGGACCCAGAGTCTGCAATATCCCAGGGCCCCCTCCAAAACTCACGCACCTGCTTCTTGGTTTGGGGCTGTGAAATCTTTAAGATTGCTTTAATTCTCCCAGTAGAGAGAGTTCTCTTTCCTGCCTTTAGCTCATACCTCAGGAGGGTGGCAGTCTTTCCTTCAATGTCCATATCTTTTGCAATAGGCGCACTTGATCCAATCCCAGGTCATTTCTCCCTTTCTTTTGACCTTTCAACCCAGTCTTTCTTTCTTGACTTACTCTTTCCCTTGGTTTCTGGGGTCTGTCCATGGCGGCCATCATAATCTTAGCCATTTTTTTTAGATTGCACAGTTCCAGGGTCCTCCCGGTTGTTGTAAATCTTCTGGGCAATCTCTACCAATTCAGACAGCAACTTCCCTTTAAACCCTTCTAACTTCTGCAACTTTTTAATATCTGGGGCCGACTGAGTAGCAAAAGCAATATTAATAGCACACCTATTCTCAGGTGCTTCAGGGTCTATAGGGGTGTACAGGCAGTAAGCTTCAAAGAGGCGTTCTAAAAACACCACTGGGGCCTCATTCAGCCCCTGCTCTGTCTTGCTTACCTTAGATAAATTAGTGGGCTTTTCAGCCGCTGCCTGTATACCCCGGAGCAGAGTCTGGCGATACTGATCGAGAGCCCCCTTACCTTCATTCTCATTTGGATCCCAGTCAGGGCACATAGAGGGGAATACACGTTCTATCCGGACAGGATCAGTAGCTGGCTGTCCATCAGGGCCGGGAATTGTTTTGGCAGCTTCTCTCCAAATTCTTTCTCTTTCCTCAGACGTGAAGAGAGCCTGCAAAAGCTGCTGGCAGTCATCCCAGGTCGGCTGATGAGTAAAGAAAATTGTCTCCAAAAGAGATATCAACCCCTGTGATTTCTCAGAAAAAGAAGGATTTTGGTTTTTCCAATTATACAAATCGCTAGTGGAAAAAGGAACATAAATCATAAAAGGGGGACGATCTAATCCAGGACTCATAGGTGCCTGTCGCAAAGGAAGAATTGGGGCTTTAGACATGGGGCTGGGTGCCAGCTGATATTGGGAACCACTGCGAGTATGTGACGGGCTAGCTGAGTCAGTGGAGCTTTGAGGCTCCGTATCAGAGTCCCTTGGCGTTCGAGAGGGAGCAGTGACATAAGGGGGGGGGTTCCTGCAGGAGGGGGTCCTCCCCAAGTTCCGTGAGCACTGGATACAGCTTGCGTTCTGCCTGTCTCCCCTTCTGCCCATCTACCACCTTTGATACCATAACTGCCTTTGGTGGATAAGCCCTCTTTTTACAATTTCGTAACCACCTGGGATCATCTGCCAGTATGTCACTCCAAATCTGAATATAAGGAATTTGATCTGGGTGGCCTGGGTTCCCATAGACTATCGTCTGCACCCGGGCAGCCAAGGGTCGCTGATAACTGCCTTCTGGTGGCCATCCCACCCCAAAAGTCGGCCACTCCCGCTCACAGAATTTCTGTAAATCAAAAGAATTAACAGTAAAACCATAAGGTTGAGCTTTTCGCTGAAAATCCTGGAAGTTCTTCAAAAAACATTCAAGAGGGGTACAATTAACACAGTCTGCTTGGGATGCTGCTTGCCCCATTTCGTTAGCCTATTAACAGAAAGGGAGGAACACAAATTAATCACACATGTACTTGAAGGCGGACCCCAAATCTTTGTTGCAGGTATTGTAGATATGCTCTACCACTAGATATCAGTGATAGTCTTTTTTGACAGGAATAACAGGCGTTGGGACAAATATTAGGTAGCCACTGCGGGGGTCCTGGATGAGGTCGTGTCGGAGTAGCCTCCCAAGCCCAACGCCGGCGTATGTCTAGAACAGGATTCCTGGCTATAGAAATACTTGTTTCCTGAAAACCCATTAAAATATCAGAACGACAAACCACACAAAACGCCACATAACAGACATGCACTTAACACAGAACAAAACTAGAAGCCATATAACAGACATACACCTAACACAAAACAAAACCAGAAGCTCACAGGTGACGTCTCACCCCTTAGAGCCACAGACCCTGGGAGTCAGCTGCGTCCAGCCTCCCACGGGTAATCAGAAGACCAGAACAGAACAACTCACCGGTGCAGACAGACAGAAGACTCGTTTCCCAATTTACAAAT
>NW_012137303.1:1415096-1482491 GCF_000956105.1 Propithecus coquereli
TTTTAATTAATTTAGTTTTAAAGCCTGATACTTCATGCAGTTATTGGAAAATGGTGGGTATGTTTGAACTCAGATATGTTAATTTAATTTCAATAGTAAAGTTTATGAAATCTAAATGCAAATTGTTATTTCCAATAAAAATTATATTTCACATTGAATAAAATTTACACCAAATTTGGAAGACTTAGGATGAAAGAAGGAATGTAAAATAGTGCATTAATACTTTTTATATTGATTGCATATTGAAATAATATTTTGATATTTTGCATTAAATATGATATAGTATTAAAATAATTGTACTTCTTTTTTCTTTGTAAAATATAGTTAATGGAAAATTCAAAATTATATGTGTAACTTGCACTATTTTTTATAGGCAGCATTGTGCCAGGATTCTCTATTTCCCTTATCAGTTTCTTGATTCTTTACCAAATCTTGATAGCATAGGCTTTGAAACAAAGTGGACAAACGATATATTTCTACAAAACCAAGTTACAGATTCTGGACTCAAGCTAGAATAAAGCGATATATATCTATATATATCTATATCTATACATATGTAAAAAATTACATTAGGGAACTAAGGGAGGCTTTCCAAATAAACCATTATACATCAAAGGCAAGAATAGATGGACAGCAAGAAAAATTACTGATATTTGAATTCTTCAATGGCAAGATATCAGTAGATGGAGACTACTTGAAATTCTATACTAATCTTTTTTTCCCCAAGTGTATGTTTTTGAGGGAGAACATCCAAAATTGATTTTTAAAGCAATTAATGTCCCCAAAAGCTTAAGCTTCTATACATGTACAATAGAATATACATTCTGATGATGAAAAAAGAAAAAGAAAATTGTGGAAGCACAAAGGCATTTCATGAAAAGAAGGAAGGCCAGAAAAATGGTTTACTGTTCCTGCAAGCTAGGTAAACATCCAGAAAGACTGATATAATAAAATCAGGTTAATTACTTTGGAGCCTAAAGAGCATAAAAAGTTAATCTATTATTTGATTAATGAGTAAAGCGAGGATGTCAAGAAATTATACCATGAGGCTTCATAGACATTTATCTTGCAGTTACTATATTTTTATTTAATGTTTCTAGTGTTAGCGTTCAGGAACCAATACTGCAGAATAAAGGCCTAAGAAGCAGCCTCAGAAGCAAAACTTTTCCTCTGACCTTCTCCTGCCCTCCTGCCTCTCCGTCCCATTCTCCCCCAATGGTAGCGATAGAAACTAGAATCTCTCTCCCTAAAGATGGGTCATAGAAACCAAGACCTCTTTTTCCCCCAAACTAGCCATAAAACCTAAATATATTACCTTAACTTTCCCTTTGCCTTTCTGTGTAAAAAATGGCCGAAAAGAAATCATCTGACATAACACTAGGTCGTAAGACTCGCATTCCAGAGATGGTCCTTTCCACACCCAGAAGAAAGGAATGCATGCTTAGAGAGACCAAGAAGAATCTAGACAGACAGGCCTTGCTGGCCCTGCTCACTCTGTTAGCATTAGATCATACCCTTTTTGTCCAATTCTATTTCTACAGGACTGTCCATACTTTGTTGAACCTACGCATGAAAATGGACAATTTATCCTTTACCTTTGGGTCTTCATATTGAAGGCTGCGATGTATACACATTAAATAAATTTGTATGCTTTTTCTCCTATTAATCTTCCTTTTGCAAATTGATTTTTCACTGAACCTTCAGAATGCCAATGGGAACTTCCCCCTTGGCTCCTACACTTTACTGATGAATTATATATTGGAAACATTTATTATATTTTTTAGATTTCTTTTATTATTTTGAATGTAACATTTTGATAACTTTCATAAGGTAATGAAATGAAAGACCATTTTCTTCATGTGAAAATAAAGTAGGTCTATGTTTGCTTTTTAGGCAACTGAGGCCTCTCAATGGATTGTAGGCCCATTGACCCCAATGATTACAAATAAATGTAAATATTATCCTTTTTTTTTTTGGAAAAAAAATCCTTTTGCTTTTTTTTTTTTTCCTTTCTCTGAGTTAGTTTGCTAGGGAAGAAAAACTGTTGTAGTGTGGAGGGCGCGAACAGACCACGAGAGAATTTAATGGAGCCAAATTGAGAGTCTTTATTAGCTGGCCAGCGACCACCTCTGCCCGCATAAAAGCAGTACAGAGAGTGGCACTAGTCTTTTGCTTCCACAGAAATTTTATACTAATTTGAGGGGGGCTACGTGCCATAGAACAGGTACTCTAAAACAAAGGAAACAAAGGTAGAATGTACAATTAATATTTCAATGACACAGGGTCCTGAGATCTGGCTGTTCTCACAGATCTCTGGTGCCCAAAGACAAATTACAATCATTGAAGTAAAGCACAATCTAAGTTATAGATTAAACACAGACCATTTTCCCATTATACATTGATCATAAGTTGAACTCTTGACATGTGGAGGACGATCAAGCCCTGAATTCTAACAATTGCTAACCGCAAGCTTTGTACAGAAGCAAATAGCATTCATTACAGTTCCCTAGCAACTATAATTGCATTATACCCTTTTATTTATTAACCCTTTGAAGCATTTCAGCTCACTACAAAACTTTTGCTTCTGAGGCTGTTTCTAAGGCCTTTATTTTGGCTTATTGTTTCCTGAGCCCCAACACTAGAAAAAATAAATAAAAATATAGCATAATGATGTTAGGAGGCAAATCCCCTCATCAGCAATGGCACCTTTCCTTTTAATAATGAATACATAGTGTCAAAAAACAAAATTACAGCACATTTAATTTAAAGATTTCATAGAATAAATGTTCCCCATGAGCTGAGCCAAGGGATTAGCTTTATAGATGGAGAAGCTCTGAGGAAAGGATAAGCAAAGAAAAAGAGTATATTAGTTTCATGAAAGCGGCTTTTCTTGTAAGGCAGAGACAGAGACAGATCAAGAGAATAATAAAAACAGGTTAGTTCAGTCTACTTCTTTTGTGTAAAGATTAAAACATAAGAAACCTCATTATCATGCCCATTGAAGGTATAAACTGGCCTGTTTGGGAAATTGACTGTGACCTCTTTCTCCTGATTTCTCAGAAGTTCACAGAACAAATTAGTTTGTGTTGTAAATGTGGAACTTTACCATTTTGATTTTTGGTCTCATCTGTTGGGGACTACTGCAGAAATTTAGTGTGTAACTACGACCTCCTGTAATTTTTATTTAACACTAGAAACTATTCCACTGACATCCTCACCTTCTCACCAAATACAACTGTCTAGTTTGAAAGACAATCTCAGAAGAGATGCAGCTTTCTAAAGTAATAGATTGCATACCTTTACACACCCAATTAAGAATCACATATAATATCCTATGTAACAAAATCCATGAATGTACTTCTCATTCCAATTTTTAAAAATTCATTTTTTGTTTTCACCAGGAGAGGTAAAATAAGTGAATACACTACACCAGCTTTTATTGAGGAAGCGGCTGACTCTGAACAGAGCTTTTTCTAGTTCACAGAAAATAATAGCCTTGGATTATGTCCTCTCCCCCTGGATTCCACAGGAATGTATATACCCTTGGGCGTGCCAGTTACTTGCTTGGCGTGGATGGCCCACGGGTTGGTGTCCTCAAAGAGAATCAGATAGACATCCCATGTCTCCTGCAGCGCCATCACCGCCGAACTCTGGAAGTGCAAGGCGGTCTTTAAGTCCTGCACCAGGCGCTGAAAGGGCAGTTTGCCATCAGTGGCTCTGAGTGGCGGCGGATCTCGTGCAGGTCTACGGTGCAGGGGCGATAGCGGTGGGACCTTTTCACGCCGCCAGTGGCTAGCGCCCTCTTGCAAGCCGCCTTGGTGGCCAGCTGCTTGCGCCGGTGGACTTACGCGCTGTCAGCTTGGTACTAGCCAGGACGACAGAAATGACAAAACTGACGGATTGTTGTACCGTGCAGTTTCAGACTCTCTCTAATGAACAGACCGGTTCAGTTTCTCTGTCCGCGCTGCGATCTAATTGGTCTTCAGATTGCTTTCTGGAAAAATGTGATTGGATTTCCATTAAAGTTAAATAATTTTCCTTTAGAGTTTAGTCCACTTTTAAGTTTAGGTCATAAAAGCGAAGTTTTTGTTTGATGTCGACGTTAGAGTATTGTGTTAATTTCGTTTTTCTGAAAAGAACAGTAACTAGTTTTAAAACAATTTTTAGTGGTAGGAATGCCGTCATTTGTAAAATTTTAAAAAGCCCGCCCTGAAGTGTTATTGGCCAGCTATGCTTCTTTGTTCTCTCATATCTGTATTCATATTTTGGCTTTTCTAACAGCAAATGTACATAGATACCCAGCGTATGTATAATTTTGTGTGCATATGTGTCTATACACATACACAAAACGATGACCTTGAAGCGTTAGTGGATCTTGATTCCTACCTACCTCCTTGACAATTTACATAGCCTACAGCCCTAACTTGACTTGAGACAATTCCTTTTTTAAGACTCAGACTCTGCATTGGTAGACGCTTTGTATCTTTTCAGTACCGGGAGACAAACAAAGATATTTTTTTTTTCACAGATTTTGTGGTGCATAGAGCAAGCAAGCGTTTTAAAAACAAACAGACCTCTTTAGGGTCAAGGACTGAAACAAGAGTATTTCATTTTTTAAAGGTTTACAAGTGTTGCACAAAATAGGTGAATAGAATTCTTGAAAAATTTCGTATTTCAGCACTTTACAGAAAAAGTAGGTGGCTCTGAAAAGAGCCTTTGATTTCTAAGACTGGGGATCACTGATGGACTGGTCTGTTAAGCGTCTCACTTGCCCTTAGCCTTGTGGTGGCTCTCAGTCTTCTTGGGCAGCAGCACAGCCTGGATATTGGGCAGGACACCGCCCTGAGCAATGGTAACACGACCCAGAAGCTTGTTCAGCTCCTCGTCATTGCGGATGGCTAGCTGTAGATGGCGCGGGATAATGCGAGTCTTTTTGTTGTCCCGAGCTGCGTTTCCTGCCAGTTCCAAGATCTCGGCGGTCAAGTATTCCAGCACCGCTGCCAGGTACACCGGCGCGCCGGCGCCCACTCGCTCAGAATAGTTGCCCTTGCGCAAAAGACGGTGCACACGGCCCACAGGGAACTGCAGACCAGCCCTGGAAGAACGCGTCTTGGCCTTAGCCCGCGCTTTGCCGCCTTGCTTTCCGCGTCCAGACATAGTGACTCACCAGCAGTGGAAGAGCTAGCTGCTACAAGAAACTCAGAATGGAATGTTCTCAAAGGAGGAATAAGAAGCTAGTTATAGTGATGGGTGGAATTGTAAAAGGCGAGGTTGGATTGGTTAAAGTTAGCTTTTACCAGCCAATCAATGACAAAGAAGATATGATGAAATCTAATTTACGTATCGTTCGTCACTGATACGTTTTCAAATCAGATCTGGCTATTTTGAATACCTTATTTGCATAGAAGGCCTATAAAATGGGAGACTCTAGATGCAAGCAACCATTTAAGATTGTTTCTTGTTAGTCTCTTTAGTGAGTTGTGACGATATGCCGGAACCGGCCAAGTCCGCTCCTGCTCCGAAGAAGGGCTCCAAGAAGGCTGTGACCAAGGCGCAGAAAAAGGATGGCAAGAAGCGCAAGCGCAGCCGCAAGGAGAGCTATTCCGTGTACGTGTACAAAGTGCTGAAGCAGGTCCACCCCGATACTGGTATCTCTTCAAAGGCCATGGGCATCATGAATTCCTTCGTCAACGACATCTTCGAGCGCATCGCGGGCGAGGCGTCTCGCTTGGCGCATTACAACAAGCGCTCGACCATCACCTCCAGGGAGATCCAGACGGCGGTGCGCTTGCTGCTGCCGGGGGAGCTGGCCAAGCACGCGGTGTCCGAGGGCACAAAGGCCGTAACCAAGTACACCAGCTCTAAGTAAATGTTTTCTGTCACTGTCAAACCCAAAGGCTCTTTTCAGAGCCACTCACAATCTCAAATTAAGAGCTTTAATGCTAAGTGCTAATGTAGTGTCTAGTTAACAATATTGAGTTTAACCTATTGTGGTCCCATCAATAATTCGTTTTGCTTTGTACAGGTAATTTGGGCAATTGCAGACAGAACAGATAGGTGCACAGTTTTGTGAGACATCCTTGTCTTATTTAGGGATTCGTAATTCTCCAGACTTGGCAGTATAATGGCAAAGGTAATGCATGTAACAGTATCTTGGGTCAATAATCCCTTTGGTATATAAGAATCACCATAGAGTAAACCTGTACAGCTAGATTCATCATCATTAAGTGTTGCACTGGACAACTAGTTCGTCACTAAAATACAGTGTTTTGCTGTATACATTGGTTTCTTAAACAGCCGCCCTGCCCTTTCCCTCCCTGCCCACCACCTCTAGAGGTTTTCATTGTTTAGTTTCAGTTTGTCATAATCCTGTTGTTTTCAATGCGGAAGTAGCCTGATGAAATCTCTAAGGACTATTTCCATACTGCTTATTAGAGACTTGTTCTCAAGCAGCAGGAGGCTACTTGGAATCATAGGAGTAGGGATATTTAGTGTCAATTGGAATAAGGAAAGTAAAATTGGCCAGGAGACAGACCTATTTAATAGCTTCGCATGGCAAAGTCCTTACACTAGCAAGTTTCTTTAACAACAAAATGGTAACCTTTGGGCCCTAGAGATCACCTACTAGTAAATTTCACTTTCCTGAACACAGTATTGTAAAGAGAAAACCATGGACATTGGTAATGTAAACCTGAGTCAAAAACCTCATTTTCTACTCATTTGCTATATTTCTTCAATAGGACCAAAAAAAAAAAAAAAAAAGTCACTATCTCCCATCTACCCTCAGCATTGTATATGTTGATGGGGTTCAGAACACACTAGCCCAAAATATGGCATCTTGACAATTGAATTAAAATATTCAATTAATGTGAAGGAATTTGACAAACAGCATGTACAGGAATGTCCCTCTTACCTTCCCCCACCTTTCTCCCCCAAGCAGGTCATAAGACCCTCGTGTGATACCTGCAGAGTCTGAGATGAATCTGAACAAATAGGCCTTGCTAGGTTTTTCCTTGTTTATTACCCTTAGGTCATGCTCCTCTTTTTGTCCTATCATATTTCCCCAGTACTCCCCACTTTTCATCAAACCTGTTTTACAAACATTTAGGTTTAATTCATTCCTTCTTCAGGTCTTTATTTCCTTATGAAGGTTCCCATGTCATGTAAAACTTACATTAAATACATGTGTTTAAGTTTTTCTCTTGTTAATCTGTCTTTTGTTACAGGGGTTCCAACCTATGAACTGAAGCTGGTTAGAAGGTAAAAACAAGTTTCCTCCCTGCAGAATACACTTGGTGTGGGTGTTTATCTCTGTTCTGTGGGTTTGTTTGTCTTTCTGGGATAAATAGAGAAGCAGGCATAACACTGAAAAGATCCCAGACAAAAATAATCAGAAAATGTAAATGTTTGAGAAGTGTATTAGGGTGCCAGGGCTGTCATAACCAAGTACCACAGACTGAGTGACTTAAACAAGTTTATTTTCTCACGAATCTGGAGGCTAGAATTCCAAGGTCAACCCTGTGACCAGGGTTGATTTCTGCCCCGCCCCCCTTGGGTCCTTTCTCCTTGGCTTGTATATATGGCTGTCTTCTCCCTGTATCTTCACATAGTCTTTCCACTGTGTGCATGTCTGTGTCCTAATCTCTTCTTATAAGGACTTCAGTCAGATTGGATTAGGACCCACCCCAATAAACTCATTTTACATTTTTAAAGACACTATCTCCAAATACAATTACATTTTCAGGTACGGTGTATTGGACTTCAACATATAAATTTGGCAGCTGGCACACTTCAGCCTGTAACAAGAAGTATGGTGATGATGCTTCTAACTACTACACGTACTAAGTATTCCACGGATGTCTCAAGCTCAGCAGGACCAAGACTGGCTTTATTATATTCCACCCAGTTCCACTTACTCATCCAAGTTTGAAATCTAGTTCTCATCTTAGACTACTACCTTTCCTTTTTTGCATGTATGTAATAATATACAAAGTCCTATTGATTCTAACTTCCAAATTTATTTTAAATATTGCCCATATTTCTATTTATTTTAGCTAAAAACTGGAAATATAAATGTTGAAGAGTAGGAGCTTGGCTAAAAATAGTTTTTATCCATAATGAAATAAGAAAACGAAACAAAAAAAGAACTAGAGGCTCAATGCCAAAAGGTTAACTATGCTGATAGATTATTTTAGGTGAAAGGATCACCTCTCTGAAAAGAACTATATTTATTTAGCTCTCTCCAAAACTCCCAACGGTGTGGTTAAAAAATGAGAAATTCTTTCTCAGGGCCTTTCTTCTACAAGTCTCCTTGTCCTATGTTAAGAAAAATAAAAATAATGTATTCGACAAATAATTATTGAACACCAACTACGTACCAGGTATTATGCTAGGTTTGGTATACAAAAAATGAATAGGATAATTTTAAGATATAATTTCTTAGTAAGGAAATTGAAAAATAAGGCAAGAGAAAAGTTTCCTAGCATAGCATTAAAGGAAAAAACAGACTAAGAATTATTTGCAAACCACCTAATCTTATAATTTGTATGACTCTAAGTATATGTTCTTACTTATAAAATACTGCCCTATTAATAGGGCATGAAAGAGGATCAGATGGGAAAGTTAAGCAAAATAGTGCAATGTGACCGTAAGGGCAAGAAAAACAAAAGGGATTTTTAAGGCAAGACAGTGACATAATTCAGGGCCATGTTTAACCCTGGGAGGATAGCAGGAGAGAGAGAGAGTAGGTCAAAGCAGTTATTAGTAATATTTTTTATGCCTCGTTGGCCATTGGGTTCAAGCATGGTTATAATATCCTTTATAACTTGTGTATGTTATACAATAAACTATTTTTATGTATCTATAATTATGAATTCAAAAGCAAATAAACAATAATGGACAAATGTATTAGTGAAAAAGTCACTTCACCTTCCCTAAAAAGACAGAACTTCCTTAAGCTATTAAATGTTTGTATTAGAGATTTGGTTATAACATAGAATATCACCCCTTGTACTCCAGAAGTCTGTAGTAAAGTAAAAGACAAGTAGATCAGATAATTCTTTTATAAATAGGGAAAAAAAGACAAGTAGGGTACTTTACAAAAATTGCTACTAATATACAAGACTTATTTTTTAAAGAGTCCTTCTTGAAATATTTTCCTTTCTGCCATGAAAATACTTCACATGTATAGGGAAGTATTTAATTTTATCAATTGTAAATTCATTCAGATTTGTAATCATTTTATTCATAGTCATTCAGCCAGGAACTTGTCCAGATAAATACATAATTTAAGTTTGATGTGCTCAGTGCAAGAACTGGTTTTGTAAAAGACTGGAGAATTATTACATAATCAGAACCAATGGGGGAGGGACAAGGGGAATTTTGCATGGTGCCCTGTCCACTGTAAAGTCCACATTCCTGTCATTAGCGTAAATGGCCTCCAAAACCTGGCCCCATGCCACTTGTCCAAGCTCGGCTATCACTTTCAATACTGACTTGAATTACACTCTTTGGACATCCTATATAGTATTCCATTCCTACTTTGCTTTTCATTGGGGTATGTTTTGACTCTCTAAATAGACTGTAGACTCCTCAAGGGCAGAGAAAAATATAATTGGGAGTTGGGGGATGTGGTTTGCAATGTTAAAAAGTGTTGTCGGCCGGGCGCGGTGGCTCACACCTGTAATCCTAGCACTCTGGGAGGCCGAGGCGGGCTGATTGTTTGAGCTCAGGAGTTCGAGACCAGCCTGAGCAAGAGCGAGACCCCGTCTCTACTAAAAATAGAAAGAAATTAATCGACAACTAAAACTATGTAGAAAAAATTAGCCGGGCATGGTGGCACATGCCTGTAGTCTCAGCTACTCGGGAGGCTGAGGCAGGAGGATCGCTTGAGTCCGGGAGTTTGAGGTTGCTGTGAGCTAGGCTAACGCCACGGCACTCACTCTAGCCAGGGCAACAGAGCGAGACTCTGTCTCAAAAAAAAAAAAAAAGTGTTGTCACAGACAGTCTCATAAAGAAGATGATATTTGAATATGTACCTGAAGGAAGTGAGGAAGCAATACCTACAGAGGAGGCTGGGCACAGTGGCTCACACCTGTAATCCCAGCTACTCGGGAAGCTGAGGCGGCATTTTCACTTGAGCCCAGGAATTTGAGGTTTGCAGTGAGCTGTGATTCTGCCACTGTCCTCCAACCTGGGCTACAGAGAGAGACCTTGTCTCAAAACAAACAAACAAAAAACCAACAACAACCAAAAAAAAAACTACAGAGATCTGGATGCTGAGTAGCCCACACATAGGACCATCAATACATAGTCCCTGAGAAAGATGTATATATACTTTGAGCAAATTTGAGGGGCGAGTGGACTTGGGCTAGGAAGGAGAGGAAGAGTAGCAGGATTTGAGGCCAAAGGAGTAAAAAGGGCCAGAGAGTGGGGGCCTTGTAGGCCACTGAAAGGACTTTGTGTTTTCCTTTGAGTGAAATGAGAGCCATTGGAGGATTTTTAACATAGCAGTGACCTAGTCTGATTTGCCCTTTATTGCAATTCCTCTGGCTGCTGTGTGAGAGAAAGCAAAAACTGAAACTGATGAAGAGGGTGCTATAATAAGAAAGAGATGGGAGTGGCTTGACCAGATAGTAGTGCTAATGAGAAATGATTGGATTCCGTTTGTGTTTTCAAGCTAGAGGTGATAGGACTTACTGATGGATTGGATTATGTGAAAGAAAAAGATAAAAATGACTCCAACTGAAAGAAAGGGTGGAAATACCATTCACCAATTTCAAAATGATGAGAGGAACTGTTTTGCAGAGATAATGAAAGTAATTCTGTTTGAGGCCTATTTAACTTGGAAGTCTATATTAGCTGTACTTTCAAGTAGAGATGTCAATTAGGTAGCAGGGTCTCTTGAGTCTGGAGTTCAAGGAAAATGTGAGGCATGGTGACTTAATTTCCAAATCATCAACATATAGGCAGTATCTCCACAGCAACAAAGAAACATCAGTTCAACAGAATCAGAGATATTCATTCTGTTGGTCCATCTTCTCAGATTGATCAGGAGCAGCTTAGCTACGGGAATAGAAAAAGCAGCAGACATAGTGCTCTTGAGCTGAGTTCTACAAATAGGCTTCAGAGGGCCTAAGAAATCCTGGAATTGCATGCAAAATATGTGGAGAGGGTAGGAGCATTTCCAATAGGGTATGAATATCTATCATTGGATTCCCAAAGTCATCTGCCCATGCTCTAGTTTTAACAGACTATTGTTATTTTGTTTTTTTAGCCTACCTGGATTTACAGAGGATAATAGATTAAGTGAGAATTTCAATTTTATTGCATATTCTTATTACAAAGGGCACTTTTCCACATCTGTAAACTAGGAGTAATATTTATTCTGTTTTTTTTCTGAGAATTATAGGAGATAGGGAGAATTACTAGAAAAAGCACTTGTAAAATTATAAGTTAGGGATCCATATGTCATGGATACAGATTAAACACTCCCTATTTCTCTTACGTAGTGCTCAGTTGTTGAACTGATTCTCTTCATTATCAACCCTCTTTCCTAAGAGATATGTCATCTTGTGGCTTTTTTACTCTCATGGCAGTTATACACTGAGAACTCTTTTTTTTTTTTTCTGAGACAGTGTCTGGCTCTGTTGCCCTGGCTGGAGTGCCATGGCATCAGCCTAACTCACAGCAACCTCAAACTCCTGGGCTCAAGCGATTCTCCTACCTCAGCCTCCAGAGTGGCTGGGACTACAGGCATGCGCCACCATGCCTGGCTAATTTTTTTCTATATATATATTTTTAGTTGTCCAGATAATTTCTTTCTATTTTTAGTAGAGACAGAGTCTCGTTCTTGCTCAGGCTGGTCTAGAACTCCTGACCTTGAGTGATCCACCTGCCTCAGCCTTCCCAGAGTGCTAGGATTACAGGCGTGAGCCACCGTGCCCAGCCAGAGAACTCTTAATTATGTTTCTAGCCCAGACTTCTATCCTAAATTCCAGACTCATATATCCAACTGCCTATTTCGTATCTTCCTCTTAGATATGTATGCAACAGCCTTCTCAATCTCTCTCTGGATATCCAAAACTAAGCCTGAAATTTTCTCCAAAACTTGTTACTTCCATATTCTTCCCCACTTTAGAAACTGGTACCTCCATTCCCGTTGCTTTGGCTAAAATCATTGGAATTATCCATAAATTGTCTTTCTCTCATCTCCTACGTTCAACTAGCTCAGAAAAGAACTATCAACCTTGCCTTCAAAATAAATACAGAACCAACCAGTTTTCCCAGCCTCCACCACTACTAACACACTGGTCCCAGCCACTGTCATCTCTCACCTGCATTATTGCAGTAGCCTCCTAACTGGTATCCCTGCTCTTATTCTGGCCCCATCAATCTATTCTCCTTCAAGCACCCAGATAGCTCATTTTAAAATGCAAATTATATCATGCCAGTTCTCTGCTCAAAATCTTACAGTGGCTCCCACCTCACTCAGAGTAAATGCCAAAGTAGTTACATTGGCCTACAAGGCCATATAGAAACTACTCATCTCCATCTGCCTCTCAGACCTTATCCCTTTTCCTCCACATGCCCTGTTTTGTTCACTGTCATTCATTGCTGTAATTCCCAGGTCATAGAATAGTTCCTGGCACATGGTGAAACTGCAAGGGGGTTTCTGCCTAGGTCCGGTTGCTAGCCGCACAAAAATCTAGTTATTGAGACTATGAAGATTACCAAGGAAGAAAGGAATTTTTAATAGAAATGACATCTTGTAGGGAGAATGGAAGCTGTCTCAAATCTTTCTATCTGACTAAAGAAGATCATGGGTTTTTAAAGGAGGGGCCAACATTCCTTGGGATAGGTTGCAGGTTGTGGCATAACTAACAAGGGGCTTTGGGAGCAGGATGCAGGGGATAGTGAGTCTTGGCCTCAGGAAGTCTGCTCTGGGGCCTTCAGAATCTCAATTCCTTTGTCTTGCAGGAAATCCACCATTTCTGTAAAACAACTCAAAAGATTAAGTAGTTGGTTAAGAGAGAGAATTATAAAAACCATATGGGGTCATTGAAATTTGTTCATGGAGCTCGTTACAATGCTATGTGCTCTCTCGCTATATATATATATTTTTGTTGTTGTTGTTGTTATTAAATTAACATTCTCAAATCAGTTTTTCTCTTCAAACCAATGCCTTAGCTCCAATAACATCTGATTCTTTCTATATTTTTGCCTATTTTTTAAAAAGATAAGATTCAAAATAACTCTGTTGACTTTCCTGATTTCAACGTAGCACCCTACAGATTATTTGCTGGCCACAAGTAGGAAAAACTTGATTTGGAAATATCCCTTTAAGCCAGTAATTGATCTATCATCTTAGATTTAGAAAAAGCAGACATCTTATGCCTTTGGTGTGGTTGTTGTAGTGTGGAGGACGCAAACAGACCACGAGAGAATTTAATGGAGCCAAATTGAGAGTCTTTATTAGCTGGCCAGCGACCACCTCTGCCCGCATAAAAGCAGTACAAGAGAGTGGCACCAGTCTTTAGCTTTTACAGGAATTTTATACTAATTTGAGGGGGGGCTACGTGCCATAGAACAGGTACTCTAAAACAAAGGAAACAAAGGCAGAGGGTACAATCAATATTTCAATGACACAGAGTCCTGAGATCTGGCTGTTCTCACAGATCTCTGGTACCCAAAGACAAATTACAATCATTGAAGTAAAGCACAATCTAAGTTATAGATTAAACACAGATCATTCTTCCAGTTATACATTGATCATAAGTTGAACCCTTGACATGTGGAGGGCGATCAGGCCCTGAATTCTAACAATTGCTAACCACAAGCTTTGTACAGAAGCAAATAGCGTTCATTAAAGTTCCCTAGCAACTATAATTGCATTATACCTTTTTATTCATTAACCCTTCAAAGCATCTCAGCTCACTACATGGTGACATAGGAAACGTCCCTTTCACCCAAAAGTTTGCTGAAAGATCAACTCAAAATAAAGCAGAACAATAAGAGAAAGAGGTTTAGGTATCATGCACAAGGGGAGAATCACAGAGCGATTCCCCAATATCCAGGTGGGGTCCAGAAATTTATATATCCTCCTTTTAGAGGGACGGGGGAGATGAGGATATAGGTAATTGTGTTTAGGGGAAATAAATGGTTGCTAGGGAGGATGAATATATACTTGTAAGAATAAATGGATGGGGGGGAACAGATTGACTTGTAAATTGACTTAAGAGACAGGTATTATATTTAAAATGATTTGGCATACTTGATCTTGTTTCCTGCAATATCTTGAGAGAACAGGGAGGGGAAGGGAAGTCAATTGTTCTTTTTGATGTGTATGTCTGGTTTATGCAGATAGGTGGAAAGCCCGTTCCAAGTCCTGCTGATCTCTAAAGGTCTTTAATTCAAAATACTCTTTACACCAAGGAGTCATACTCTGGGGTGAAATTTCCTGAGTGCTTTCAGAACAAACCAGATATCCAAGACATTTGGGACATAACTGGGATGTTTTTAATGTGGACTGCATATAGATTGCTAACAAAGGACCATGAAATCCATAGAAAAAAGGAAAGAAGAAGACTATTTTCAGAGGGAGAAAAGATCCTAGGATTGGGGTAATGTGGCCTTCAGGAAAGTCCAAAAGTACACCCTTAGCAGAAAGGAGGTAGGAGCTGGTATATATGTCTTATAGAGTCCGTTTTACATGCATATTGAATGGGGTTCCTAATATTATACATAGAGAGAGACTTACACTAAATAAGCTTGTGACAAGAACATGTCAGTGAAATATTTAACAGACTCCAATTACACAGGTAATTTATAAGGCTTAGGGTTACAGGTAAAACGTCCCTGTTTATGGGAAGTTGTAACAGTTATTTCTAACTAGCATAGCTGTCTTTGCAGGTATACACGTTGCTGGGCTAGAGCAGTACAATGGGGGTGTGCTGTGAGGCTGCAGCTAGGTTTACAGGTTTATTCCAGCAGTTCATAATTTTGCTTTTAACATAGACCCACAGCAGTTGGTTATTTCCACTAACATACGAATTAACTGATAAGCAGCAATAAATCCTGGCTGGTAGTATACATTCCTGATCAAACTAAAATGGCATTCAAACTGAAGGGTGTGTTCTAGGGTTAAGAAAATCTTACTAAAGCTAAATGTTCAGACTTGGTCCAAGGACAGTAAGAGGCGATCTGGACGCCTGTAGTTAGGAATCCCTTTAAATGGCACGATCGGAGGGGTGCAGAATTAGCAAGCGGAGAGAGTGGTTTTTCCAAGGTACTGTGAAGGAAAAAATGGCAGATCGGAGAGTGAAGAGAGCGGTGATAAGGGGGAAACAGAGCAGGGGAGATGGTGGAGGAGCGCAAGGAGGACGGCAAGAAGGCACAGCGTCCTTTTCAGTTTTAAGTTTAGGGTTTGATTCTGGAGGACTTTCAAGCTTTTGAAGACGGTGATTAAGTTTTGAATTAGTCTCTTTTAAGGAGGCAAGTACGGATTTCTTGATTTCATTTAGTGCTCTCAAAATACCAATGAAAAAATTCCCCACTGCCTTTGAGAGGTTCGGAATCCTCTCTGTTCTAATTGTGCACGCAGATAAAGTAATTCTTATTGTGGCCAACAAAGCTTTAAGTCATCCCAGGTTATTTTTATCCAGCATCCCTGTTGCAGGAAGAGAAGGAAGATCTTTCTCCTAATGACTGACCCAGAGATCAGGTGAGGAAGAAGAGCGTTTATTTACCGGTGAGGCTCAGAGGACAGGGTCCAAATTCTGAGGCCCAAGCTAGGGGTGTAACAGTCTTTTACACATTTCTTAAGGAGGGTGAAAGGCACAGTTACAATGTGTTTATCTCTAATCTCCAGCGAAGTCTTTGTGCAAGCTGCGGTCATGTATGGCATTCCTAGCTGCTCTATTATCTTTCTGGTGCAGGCCTGTTTGTGCAAGCAAGCAAGTTACAGAAGCCACAAAAGCATATTTTTGCAAACTTACCTCCTGGTGTGGAGTTTCTTCCTTTTTTTTTTTCTTTTCTGTTTCACAGGGGCTGGTGACCGCTACCACATCCCCAATATTCATAAGAATTTTTCCCGTAGTTTTTAAACATGTAAGCCAATGGAATTCCTGAAATGACCAGTTCCCTTGGTGGGTAAGTTACTATAGCACTCACCTAAAGGTAGCCTTTCCGTGCGACTGCAGCGTGCCCCACCCACCCCCTCCCCGCGAGGACCTTGAGAGTTAACTATTAGGTCTAGCCCGAAATCGGATGACAGACCTTTCTGAAAGAAAATAGTCTCCTAGATTTCAGCTTAAAAGCGGGAAAACTTAGATCCGATAGGGCTTACTTGATTTTTTCCCAGCGTGTCCAGGGCACAACTAAACTTCAAAAAGGTTCCTGCCTATCGTTGGCAGAGGCACTGCGGGGACGGTGGGCGGAGGTGGAATCAGGGGTCACTTCAGACCCTATCCAGCATTGCCAGATATAAACAAAATATGAGACCCACGGAAGAAGGAAAGACTATTTTCAGAGGTAGAAACAATCCTAGGATGGGAAAAACGTGGTTTCAGGAAAATCCGAAAGTATACGCTTTGCAGAAGGGAGAGGGGAGCTAGTATATAAGTCTTACAGACTTTCACGTGAATACTGCGTAAGGTTGATGATAATCTATGAATATTCGTGGTTGAATTCAGGCGTTTGAGCATATTAAACGTGTATGTAACATACATCCTATGAGCACTTTGGGATGGGCTTTTAGCATTGAAATAAGGTGAAATCTGGCTCTTTATGTAAATAGGTAAGCTACAGAGCACGAAGATAATTTGTGCGCAGTCTCCACAGGCCAGCTGCAACTGGCTTAAGGTCTACACTATTTATCAGTAACGAGAGTTTACGACAGTCCTCTGTCCAATCAGAGTTGTGGCACGACTGCAAGGCGGGGAAAGGGGATTTGTCAGCTGGCGTCTGGCTGGTCTGTCAGCGTTGGTTGTTATTTTCCAGCTGTAGTTTCGGAAATGCTTTCCAGGAGCTGGCTTCTGCTTAATTACAGGAAAGAAACCGTATGGCAATTAATACCAGGGTACGTGACTAATCTCTTACTGTGCTGGCCATGAAATTTTATTTTTATTTTTTTGGTTTGCCAAATTTTGGCCAGTGAATTCGTCTGCCTGTTGGGGTATATTTTAACAAGGTCTTAGGAAATTTGGTTTTAGGTGTGACATTATGTAGAAACTTTACATGTTACATACTTAATACTTTGGGGTGAAATGTCCTGAAGCCTGTCTGTATACTATTTAAAAAAACAAAAACTATCATCACTACTTGTTTCCGTTGTTCATTGAATATTAGCCTTTCTAGTATTTTCGTAACCGAAAGTCAGAAATACATTAGTGTCTATACGAAACAACACTTGCATACTCTCCTCACGTGAGCTTCCTACTTGTCACCCTAGTGCCCTTTGTACACGAGTAGTTGTCTAAAGTAGCGGCGCACACACCACCTGGACTTACGCTCTGACAGACATTATCTTATCCTAATTGGCCTTCGCTTACGATCTGTCCTTCGTCAGGCCCGCCGCCGGGAGCGGGCTTTCTTTGTTGGTCACCCTCCCTGCCATTTTGAGCACGTTATAACCTAGATTTAATCTTACACAGTACTAGAGATACATGCAAACACAAAAAGCTAAAAACTGGGAAGCTTCTTAGGGATTTAAAACTTTCACTGCCACCTACAAACGTCAAGGTGCGCGATGTATCTAAGGCATGCAAATTACCGTCAAGCAGGTTAAAAACACAGCCTGAGAAGCCAGTATTTCCGAATCTTAAGTAGCCGAGACTATATCCAAATCGGTTACATGTAATTTAGACATGAAACCACTACATGCCTAGAAACAGCAGCATAAAACGAGAACGAGAACACTTAAGAAAAGATGCTAGCTCTTTCACGGAAATAAGTGGGTGGCCCTGAAAAGGGCCTTTGGTTGGATACCTTGGATTGTGCAACCTGGAGACTAACCGCCAAAACCATAAAGAGTGCGCCCCTGTCGCTTAAGCGCGTAGACCACGTCCATAGCCGTTACCGTCTTACGCTTGGCGTGCTCGGTGTAAGTGACGGCATCGCGGATAACATTCTCCAGAAAAACTTTCAGTACTCCACGAGTCTCCTCATAGATGAGGCCAGAAATACGCTTGACACCGCCCCGTCGAGCTAAGCGGCGGATAGCAGGTTTGGTGATACCCTGGATGTTGTCTCTCAGGACCTTACGATGCCGCTTAGCACCCCCTTTGCCCAAACCTTTTCCGCCCTTTCCGCGACCAGACATACTGAACCAACCGACGAGACCTCTTAGAGGGAACTGCAGAAGACAAAAGACTCAATACACTTATATGCGCGGTGTGCGGACCTCATTGAAAACAGGATGAGCCTACAGGAAATTTTCGTTTGGCCCCACCTCTTGCAGTCCATCCAAGATGACGTCACCAACGTCTCAGGTCCTGACCGGCAGAGCGCTCTCTCAGCCAGGGAGTATCCTGCAAGTCAGAAGTACCGGAATAGGAATTTTCAGGCCCTTTTAACTACATCACACGGGAAAAAAAAAAACGAAATTAAAATTACTATCATTTTCTGATTGGGATTCTTTAGGACGATTGCACAGGGGCCTTAGTTCACACATACGGAACTGTAGCAAGCTCGGTTAAATGAAGAGCCAAGCCTTGTCTCATAGACATAGTGCCTCTGGCATTCCTGCTCCTGCAGACCGAAACCCTACTACGAGAGTTTGAAAATTGCAAGACTTCACCTTCTCCATCACCAAGGCAAGGGAAATCTGTCCAAAGACGTTTTCTTCCGGAAGCCAAAGACATGGTTAGTTAGTGATTCCATGGTAGAATTTTCGCTTGCCCCCAGGTTACCCATGTTCCATTCCGGCTTCTTTTCCTTTGTTCCCTGTTTATTAAAATTTGTAATTCTCATTTTAATATCTACGCACCCCCAAACATCTATACGCAGTAATTCACTAGTGTCTTAAAGGGTTTTTTTTTTTTCAATATTTCCCGTCTTCTCTTTGATTCTGGTAGCAACCTTATTCGAAAGAGACTTGGCAATCTGTCACAGCCAAGGTATTAAAATAAATAGCCTACTTCCCTCAGGCTTTTTAAATAGAAGGTAATATAGGGACTCAGAAAACAATACTCCAAAATAAAGGCCTCAGAAGCAGCCTCAGTAGCAAAACTTTTTCTCCTACCCTCCTGACTTTCGGTCCCATTTTCCCCTGAGGCCTAGTCATACAAACTAGAATCCTTCTTCCCCAAGGCTGGCTGTATTAATAGAAACCAGATCCCCTTTCCCCAAAGCCAGCCATAAAACCTAAAAGTATTACTCTAACTTTCCCTATGCCTTTCTGTGTAAAGACTGGCCATAGAGAAATTATCTGACCTACATTGTTTAAATGTAGGTCACCAGACCACCATTCCTGAGAGGGTCCTGCCCCATACTCGAAGGGAAGGAACCTGCGCTGAGAGAGGCCAAGAAAAATCATGCTAGATAGACATGGCTTGCTGGGATTCCCCACTCAGCTTATTAGTATTAAATCATACCATTTTTATCCAATCATATTTCTACACAGCTACCCATATACTTTGTAGAACCTAAGTATAAAAATACAGAATTTTCCCTGTATCTTCGTATCTTCATTTTGAAGGCTCCTGTGCATATACGTTAAATAAATTTGTCTGACTACTCTCCAGTTAATCTGCCTCTTGTCAATTATTTTCAATGAACCTCCAGAGGGTAAAGGGGTACCTTTTCCTTGACTTCTACACATTCATTCATTTATTTAGTTTTTGCCAGCCAGATGCCTATTAGGCTAGGAGAATAGGGGACACCAAGGTTGCTGAAAGGGAGATTGTAAGAGAGGGAACTCTGTTCCTGTCAGTATCACTCCAGCAATGGTCTTTCCCCCTAGCATCAGAAATTGGTTCCAATTCCCAGCTTTATTCCGTACACTCCCAGATTTATTTTCATTACACTGCCTCAGAGTTCTGAGCCTCAGCTCCACCAGACCTGCCCTCCAGATTTTTAGGTTCTAATAATTCAAATTTTTTCCTTGTGCTGCTAGGCCTACCTATAGCTCCTGCTTCTGTCAGTTGTCTCTGGAATACCTAAGTGATGCTTGCTCTTCAGTGTTCCAGTACCTGTGTAACTTTTATTAAATTATCTTTATAAACATAATAGTGTCTGTTTTTCTGACTAAATATTGACTGATACATGGCATTGAGCCTCCCTTGATTTAAAGGGCCACTGCTACTTTACCTTTTAATGAATTAGCTTATTGAATATTCTCTTAGTGTCAGGGACTTTGATAATTATTTGAAAGTTTCCTTATCTTCAGAGTACTTACAGTCTGGGAAGAGTTTATCACTATCAATTTTTTCAGATATTTAAAAAATTTAATCCAACAGCCAGATGTGAGGTAAATTTTATGGCAACCTGCAGGCCTCTTTTCCTCCTCTAACCTAAGTAATCGTTTCTTCTTGGCTGACTCAGGACACCCAAGATGAATAAGGAATCTACCAGGAAAATAAATGTAGCCTAGTGCCTGGGAAAGGAGATAATCAATGAAAAAGTACTTCCTGAAGTATTAAGAGATCTATACGAATGAAGTGTTTTTAAATTCTATCAAGACATCTTTGAAAGAGCATGGCTCAAAAACATCATGGATGGAATTGGAGTTCTGCCACATAAATGAAGTTTGGTTCTTACACTCTCTTTTCTGTTCTCATACAGTGGTATTACTAAAATTGACTCTATTGATGTTTTATAAAAACAAATGCAATAATTACAACAAAAGAATAACATTTGGGAGAGTTTTTTTGTGGAGTTAGTTATGAACATTATAAAGTAATTTTTCCATCAATCCTATGTTTAAATATAATGAATGCAATGTTTTTGAAGTATTACGTGTTATAATTAGAAGTAATACTACAGATGAGTGGAGGATATGCTCCTCCAAAAAATTAGACTTCTGCTTTAAAAACAAAATCAGATACCCTAGAAACCAACCAAAAAGGAAATGTAAATTGCTGCTGTTAAAAATCAGAGCAATTTCAAAATCATGCGTGCTTTAGATATTTAGGAAGAATTTACATGTATCTATAATAATTTTAGTAGTATTTACACATTTAAATTTAAATACATATAATTTTAAAGATTATTGAATGTATTAATCAATAATTCTTAAACATGCAGGTGTATTAATTTCCTATTGCTGGTTTGAAAAATTATCACAAACTTCGTGCTTTAAAACAATACAAATTTATAATTATATAGTTCTATAAATCAGTATTCGGTCATGATCTTACTGAGCTAAAATCTAAATGTGAGTTTGATTTTAACTAAAGATCTAAGGGAGCTAAAATCTGTTTTCTTGCCTTTTCACTTCCTACAGGCCACCCTGTTTCCTTGGCTCATGGACCTTTTCCTTTATTTTCAAATCTATGGCCAAATCTTTCTCATGCTGCCTTCTCTCTGCTTTCTAATTCAAATTCCTTATTCCACGTCTAAGGACCCATCTGATTACATCGAGTTCACTTGTATGATCCAAGATAATCTTCCTACTTTAAGGTCAGCTAATTAGTAGCCTTAATTCTAGGTACAATTTTAATCGTCCTTTGTCAGGTAACCTAACAAAAGACTCCAGGAATTCAGACTACAGGGACTAGGATGTTAACATAACTGGGGTGGCATTATTCAGCCTATTGCAGTGAGTCACAATATTTTTGGAATTTGATAGAAAGCTACATAATTTCTACTCTGCGAAGGGGAACCACATATAGACACTTCTTTTACATGTAATTTTAGGAAGTTTACTTACTCACCTAACATTGATGTAGACCTTAGTTTAGATATGTACTTCTGGGACTATAGAAAGCAAAAATTGACTGTTATATAACGATGTAAACTTTCACATGAAGAAAATTATCTGGTATTTTCAGTTTTCATTCTTCTAGATTTTTCTTGTTGCTTTCATTTTTCATGTTGTGTGTTTTGTTTACTTGAATGTTTATGTGTATGTTTGTACATTTATGTGTTGGGTAGGGAGTGAGAAATTGTTAGTCTTGAAAGAAATTATACAAAAATATAGAATAGTATTACTTTTTTCCTGACTGAACTGAAATTCCGAAATATTTTCTACATACATTCTCAGCATTTACTCTACATGGAATGCCATTGATGGCAGTTTATAACCTTAAGTAAGGTTTGTGATTACAAAAAGTGTAAAAATACATTATCTTTATATGTGTACATATGACAGGAAGGTGGTGGTTGTAGCTAGTGACATGAACTATTTTTTTAATTTAAAAATTACATTTTTTGTCTACTGGAATAAAAATTAGCTGATATTGGGTCAACCCCGATGTAAAAACAAATACATAGCTTGAGAAACACAGTATCTCAAGGTTGTTCTTTTCCTGGATTGCCAGAATCACGAGCAGGATCATGAGTGGTATTTTGCCAGTGTAGACCACCTTTCATTTGGTAAGGAACACATCACAGCAACATTTAAGTACAGGGCCAGCTCTGTAGGCAAAGGGCAGTTACAGTTACACAGACATGCAAACCATCATGTACAGTATCAGTATGTTTTCGACCAAAGAGCCTATATATTTGAGGGAACATACTAGCACCACACTACAGGAAACCAAGAATACTTTAAAACAGAAAAGCCAACTCGTTAGGCAATCACAGAAAACATGTAAATAATTACAACTCTTTTGCTGAAAAAATTGGTGGCTCTTAAAAGAGCCTTTGAATTTGAGTATGAAAACGTTTTGTGCGTTTTAACTACTTGGAGCTGGTGTACTTAGTGACAGCCTTGGTACCCTCAGACACAGCGTGCTTGGCCAACTCTCCTGGTAGCAGCAGGCGCACGGCCGTCTGGATTTCCCGGGAAGTGATAGTCGAGCGCTTGTTGTAATGCGCCAAGCGAGACGCCTCGCCCGCGATGCGCTCAAAGATATCATTAACGAAGGAATTCATGATGCCCATGGCCTTAGACGAGATGCCGGTGTCAGGATGAACCTGCTTCAACACTTTGTATACGTACACAGAATAGCTCTCTTTTCGGCTTCGCTTGCGCTTCTTGCCATCCTTCTTCTGTGCTTTAGTCACAGCCTTCTTAGAACCCTTCTTGGGCGCAGGAGCGGATTTAGCTGGCTCAGGCATTATAGCTACAAAACTGTCTACCAATCAAAAAATGGCATGAGTCTTCCCTCTAACGCTGGTAATATTTGTAGGGCTCCTATGCAAAACTGGTGTTGAAAAACTTAGTTTTTGATTGGATAAATTGTCCCAGGCTGTACCGTGGTATGCAAATGAAGTGATTCTAAGTCCTCTTTGCGATTGGTTGCCTATTTAAAGCGGTTTAGCCAATGAAACAGCGGAATTTACAATTCTGCCTGCAAGTATAATTGCTTCTCATCTGCAAGGAAAATTCGTATCTGCATTTCTATTTTCTTCGTTGAACACCTTTGTTGGTATCTGAAAATGTCTGGACGTGGAAAACAAGGTGGAAAGGCCCGTGCTAAGGCTAAGACTCGCTCTTCTAGGGCTGGTCTTCAGTTCCCCGTGGGCCGAGTTCATCGTTTGCTGCGTAAAGGCAACTACTCCGAACGAGTGGGAGCCGGCGCGCCAGTGTATCTAGCAGCAGTACTGGAGTATCTAACCGCTGAGATCTTGGAGTTAGCGGGCAACGCAGCACGGGACAACAAAAAGACGCGTATCATCCCGCGCCACCTGCAGCTGGCTATCCGCAACGACGAGGAGCTCAACAAGCTGCTGGGCAAAGTCACCATCGCGCAGGGCGGAGTCCTGCCCAACATCCAGGCGGTGCTGCTGCCGAAAAAAACTGAGAGCCACCATAAAGCCAAGGGCAAATAAATTCAGAAAATAAGTGTCTCGGATCTTAACGGAGTCATTCTTAACCAAAGGCTCTTTTCAGAGCCACCCATGTATTCCTTAAAGGGGCTTGCATTTTCCCTACTTCAAGTTGCTAGTTTATAACAATTAGATGTCTACTAAAACAAACCTGAGGTTTACAGTCCAACTTAAGGTTGCCATAAATAAACAAGGAAGTGAAGCAAGACATGGGGAGAAAGCTTGCACTATAGGTAATTTAAATAAATTAGCAGCCGGCCCTTCGGACTGCAAAGCTATTAAAAGATGGTAGAAATACTGGTAAGCATAGCTCTTGACAAGTAAACATCCAAATCTAATAAAGCAGTAAGACCACACACTTTGTGTTATCTTCTCTGTGTCTTAATGGGACGCCTGCAGGCTATAAGGGTTTTTCGATTTGTGGGTTTTTTTGCTTTTCACAAGCCAATTCCGACTCTATTGAGCTGTCCTCGATCAATTTTAAGTAGGAATACAAAACTATTCCCTGAACTCAGATGGTTCTGTGGCAGAGCTTCTTAAGGTGTTTGGCGTCACTTTGAAAGGACACACAGCAACGTTTTGTACCGTTTATATATTTGGCTATTTTTTTAACACCATTTTACACAAGCTTCAGTTGAACTTTTAAAAGGTAAAAGGGCGCTTTTTCGTATTTTAATGTAACTGTGTTAATTTAGTTTAATATCAATTTTGAAACTGTTACTAAGAGCTAATAGTCATGGTGCATCTGGAACAAATCTATACTTTAAAAACATCTCCAAAAGTTTAAGTAGGCAAGTCAAGATAGTGTGGTGAAATCAGCTTTTCAGAACTTAAGAGGGGGCGGGAGTGGGGGAAGGCTTGGCCAATCACATCTAGCGCGCGCCTTTTCAAAAAGTTGATCAAAACCCAGTTTCAGGCTCCAAAATTTATATATACATGCAGCAAGTAAAATATATCATTTTAAGAACTAGATAATCTAAATATAAAGCAACATTTTAAATAAAAAGGATTTAAAAAGCGACACGCGAGTAAAGTTGAAACACCAGGAATTAAAAAGGAGGATCGAGGAAGATTTTGATATTTGATCTAAAAGCAGAGGAGGTTCCTGTGATCAGCGGGTGAACGTCGCCACCAATACCTTGGTTGCAAGCTGCAGAGGAACGACTGCTTTGTCCAATCAGAACAGGACTCTCTTTATATATACAGGTAGAAAAGTTAATATTTTCGTTTTTCCGTCAGCTATCTGGTTTCAAAAATTTGTGATGGCTCGTACTAAGCAGACAGCTCGCAAGTCCACCGGCGGTAAGGCGCCGCGCAAGCAGCTGGCCACCAAGGCGGCTCGCAAGAGTGCCCCGGCCACCGGCGGCGTGAAGAAGCCCCACCGCTATCGTCCCGGAACCGTGGCCCTGCGCGAGATCCGCCGCTACCAGAAGTCGACCGAGCTGTTGATCCGCAAATTGCCTTTTCAGCGCTTGGTGCGTGAGATCGCGCAGGACTTCAAGACCGACCTACGTTTCCAGAGCTCCGCGGTGATGGCGCTGCAGGAGGCCTGCGAGGCCTACTTGGTGGGGCTCTTTGAGGACACCAACCTGTGTGCTATCCATGCCAAGCGCGTCACCATCATGCCCAAGGATATCCAGCTCGCGCGCCGCATTCGTGGGGAGAGGGCGTAAATTGGTGAGCGTGTGCTAGCCTAACCCAGTGGCTCTTTTCAGAGCCAGCCACCTTTTCTATAAAAGATGCTGTGTACCGTGTTACTATCCATAAACTGGAAACCTGCTGCCCCGAGATGTAAGCATTCTCACCTCTTACCCAAGAGTTCACTGGATTGATTGGGTGGCTCTTTTAGGAGCCTTTAAGATGTCTGTATACAGAGGGGCAGCCTTCTTGGGCTTGGCCCTTTAGCTTTGGTTGTTTTGCGCTTGGAAGCTGTTGGAGTCTTGGCGACTTTCCACTGGTCTGCTTTCAACTTTTTCAGACTCTGGGCTACTTTTTTTGCCCCCGAGGCTGCTGTACGCTTCTCTGGGATCTGTTTAGTCCTCCAAGATATGACCGCTGAAGTCGCTTTCTTGGTTGTTTTGGCTGCCGCGGCAGCTATGTTGGGTTTGGCTGCTTTCTTGACCCGAATCTTGGTTTCCCCAGAGGCTGTCTTCTTGTTTAGCTTGAAAGAACCCGAGACGCCAGTGCCCTTGGTCTGCACGAGGGTGCCCTTTTTCACCAGGTTCTTAAGGCTCGGCTGTTCACGTCGTAGCCGCCAGCGTCTCCTTGAACTAGGGGAGACATGCCGCTGAGCTCCTTGGAGGCTTGCTAAGGCTTTGGGGATGAACTAGGACACCGGGGCCAGGACGCCTTGCACTTCGCTACACCTGTGGACTTGTAGACATCTCTCTTTACCGCTGTCTTTTCCGTGGGATAGAGAGCAGGAGTCAGGGCAGGTGCTACTTTGGACATGATCGTAGATTTGGATATCTATCAGTTAAAAAAAAAAAAGTCTCCTAGTTGAGCTGTTAGTCTGGGAGTGTGTGTGTGTGATCCTGTGTACGTCACATACTGTGACACTGCGCGTTGATTGGTTACCAGCTCAATCTTACAGCTTTGCAGCAACCTAGTTCAGCTATGCCTGAATTGTGTCTGTTACAATTCAGAAAAGCAAAATAATTAAAATTTCCCAAGGGGGAATCACACCAATTCTATACTACAATGAACTGGAACGGCTGAAGCTTTGAGACCTTTATATTTTCTTTCTCCAGTTTTTATCTCGTTGGCCTCAGCCTTTATCCAAAGCCCCTAACTCTGAGATTCACAGGTCAAAAATACAACTTCTTGATTTTCGTTTAAAATATAAATTCTTCCCTTTGTGCCTTCAATTGCTTGCTCTCTAATAATATTTTACATATTCCTGGCTTCTCATGAATTCAACAACTGCTTGAGTTTTAGTTTAGATTTATCCAGAAAATTTATTTTACATAAGGCTCTTTTTGGATTTCTCCACAAGAATAGCAGTGAGGGACACTTAGAACAGCTCTTTCTGATAAGGAGAATTAGTTTGGGCTGTAAAATTGTTATAATGGCTTATGTGAGTATTTGGAAGTGTAGTTAATTGGGGGGAATCAAGCAAGAGTTCAACATGTCTCTAGGAAAATGGGAAATGCAGTCAGTGATCAATGATCCTCCTGACATGGGGACTATTTGCAATAGCTGATCTCAGGGGAGATCCAGGAAAAGGCATAAAAGAAAGAGTTGGACTCCTTTATGGGTTCAAAAAAATTCTTGTACTTTTATTGGTGTTAATGAGGAGGAATCAATTATTAAAATGTTCATGAGTCTCTCAATATAGAGGTCTGTCATGCTTTGGGACATTGGGAACATAGACTTTGGCAAAATATTCAAGTACCAGGATCAAGGATTATATATATATACACACACACACTTCCCTTAAAAGAGGAAAATTAAAAAAAAAATGTTTTATATTCAGTACATTTGTTTATGCAAGGATATAGACTTATAGTGAACATAGTGCAATGCATGTTTAATGTTAAGAAAATAGAGTGATGAGATTAAGTGATTTAATTTGTTTTCTTTTTCATTCCTCAATGTCTTCAACATATGTTTGTTTTGAAGCATGCACAGGTCTATGTCTCACTAGTACTGTTACGGCAGGGCTGACCGAGAATATACCGAGAGACACACACAGAGATTTTGGCAATACAGGTTTTATGTGCCGGCCGGCAAGGCTCAGAGGGGAATTTACTCTCCCCAAATTCTGAGCACCAAAGAGCATTGCAGTCTTTTATACACTCTGCTTAAGGAGGAGGGGCAGGGCTATAACAGGGTTAACTTTAGTGAGGCAGGGTCCTAAGCTATTTTTACAGCCTGGTATACTAATTGCTACAGGCTACAGGTGATTTATGAGGGGAAAGGTCACAGGGCAGGAGAGGAGGAGGGGCATGGTCACAACAGGGTTAACTTTAGTGAGGCAGAGCCTTAAGCTACTTTACAGCCTGGTACACTAATTGCTACAGGTGATGTATGAGGGCAAAGTCGCAGGTGAGGAGGGGGCCCAGGCAAGGATCACAAGGAAAAAAAAGCTCGGTAGTGGAATTTCTAGAATTCCACTTTAGAGGAATTTTCCAATCTTCCACTTCAGTACTATGAAGAAGAGAAATGCTGGGGACAGAGCAAATACCATGAGATGTGAAGGTTTCACACTACTTGATCCCATCAAAATTAACAAATGACTTATTACTTTATGTAGCACATCAAACTTGGACATGAAGAAAGTAACAAATTTTAAATTAATAAAAATTAAAGACATAATTAAAATAGTTGAGATGAGAAACCAGCTAAATATAAATCATATTTACTTTGTGTATTTACTTTTTTTGCAGCTCATGTGTTCCTAATGTTAAAATGGTTTTGACCTGTTATAGTTGATTATATACAGCACCAACAAAGGAAGAGCTTTTACTTATAACTGGAGGAATTCTCCAAGGTACTGTCCTATTTACTTTCATGAATTCATGATTTACTTTCATGTAGATAACACTGAACTCTCTCCCTTTAGGCCAGTCCTCTTGCCTAAGCAGCAAGCATCCATTTCTGGGTAATTGTTGGATACCTGCTTTATCTTTTGCCTATACCAGACTCTCAACATATCCAACCTCATCTAGGAGGTAAATTTTTGATTGATATTCCTATAAATTCTATTAATAACAACACGATTCTTTTATTAACTGGAACTTCCATTTTTCCCTTGGCACTAATATCAGTCTGTCACCAAGTCTGGTGAATTCTTCCTAAATTCATCTTTCCTCTTTTATTTCCCCATCCTGGTTGTTCTGACTCTTCTATTTCTTGTTTGGGCTGGCTATTTTTACAACCTCTCATCCCTCTGTGCTGTAATTCATCCTCTTCATTGCTCAGAGTGAAATATTCTTCAAATGAACTTCAATTTTATATGCCCCATTTTCCTATAGCTTTAGAATTTAAAAATAAGCTCTTTGGTATGGTATGCAAAGTATTTTATACGGCCTTAAGTCATCATTCTGGCAGTGTGGTTTAGTATAACAAGCATGGAATTTGTAAACACTATGAATTGTATTTGAGTCTGGGTTTGCCCCTTACAAGCTACATGATCTTGGGCAAATTATGTAACCTTTTCCAGTATCTTTTTCAAGTTTATTTTCTTTCCCTTTTTTCTCTCCCCTACCCTATTTTAAAGCCAAAGCATACTTCAAGCTAATCTAATGGCATACTTTGAAATGTTTACATATGTCATTTCCATCTCTCAAATTGGATGCGATCTCTTACTCTTTTGAATTCCTACATCAATTTCTTTAAGGGACATTGTGATACATTTTATATTAAACTGCACACTTTTCCACTTTGAAATCTTTCTAGTAGTAGATTGTAAAGAACTAAAATTATAATGTTGGTCTTACAAATACGGCATACAGTCAGATAAAAGAACTTACACAAATACATACAGGGATTTTGTGTGGAACCAGAACAGAACTCGAGTGTCCTTAACTTCCTTCCATTGCTTTATTCTGCCATCATGGCTACTGCCCAAATGCGTGCTTTCTACACCTGTATGCCCTGTGCAGTACTGTTGACATAGTAGTGCTTATTCCTGTTCATCATTTTAAATTGAGTGAGAGCCACACCTGACTGGTTGGGGCCTTATATACTGTTAAAGATGCAGAGAAATTATAAAATAAATAGCTTGTTCTAATTTCTACCACTGACCTCTGAGTAATCCATACTATTCCTCTCCTTCTAAGGAACATTTTAATACTAATATTAATCTAGACAGAGAATTCATGTTTAGCAATCATATTTCTATTTAATATAAAATAAAGGAACGTAAAATCGCCATGGGGCTTTTGGTCCCTTCATATGTTGGAGAAAGAAAACAATTCTGGAAGCAAAATAACCCTTCTGTACCAATATAAAAGAGGGAGAAAGAACATGATTTATTATTGAGTAAACATTAATAGATTTACATACATGTAAGGTAGCACAAAAGTGACAAAAAAATTAGGACAAATCTCACATGTTTTATACAGCAAAGCAGAAAAAAGAACAATAACTTCTTCTATCTCCTTGAGATACAGAGTGTATAACTTGTGATAATCTCCTGAGAGACTTCTAAATGAATTCCGTAGGTACATTTAATCATATGCAAAGGTTATTTGGCCCATGACATTCGAGATATTGGTACATTGTTAAAATTGGAAACTGGGCTTAATCCTTAGAAAGATTTATCTCTATTCTTAAAGGTAGAATAAAAATTTACACTTACTATTTTTGTTACAGCAAGCGTTACAGCGAGTGGTCCTGAGGACATACCGAGCAGCACACAGAGAGTCGGAGAATCAGTTTATTCGCCGGCGGACCCCAAGGGGTCTCGCCACCAAATTCTGAGCCCTGTCTACCCGATTTTTCCCACTTTTATGAAATTGGGGTGGTCCGAAGGGTGGGGTATCAGGTGGCTAATGCCCGCCAGGTAATATGTTAGTTGATGTGTCAAGTAATAGGTTAGTTGATGTGTCAGGTAATAGATTAATATTATGTTGATGCACCAGGTAATAGGGTAGTTGATGCACCAGGTAATAGGTTTAGTGTTATGCTGATGTGCCGGGTAGTAGATTAGTTGGTGGGACAGGTAATAGGTTAGTGTTATGCTGATGCGGGTCTTCCGTGAGGAGTGGGGGTCTCAGGTGGCTGATGCGCCAAGTAACAGATGGGGGTTTTTCTTATCGTTTTTCCAAGAAAACTCTGTAAGAATAGGAGAGAGGAAATTACCTTTTTACACTATATAAATTAAGAGAATTACTACCATTTACCCTTACACATCCCCACCAGATTATTGTTACTAGTATATGATTTTCATCCCAACATTCATGGGATTCCTTACTCTGCAATCTGTTTCTGTGTACCATAAACTCATGGAACAGCTGTGATGAACTTAGTTCTCCTCACAGGTCATTGTGGAGTAATAGCCAAATGATCCAACCAAAGCACTTGGAACTCCTCAAGGGTATTATTGATCAAATAAGTCTTTAAGTATTTATTATTTGGAGGAGTTCTCAAGACCAAGTTTTAGCAAATTAGGATAGCCTCTTAGGCTCATCACTTCGGAGGGGTGAATTTAAGGAGAGGAATTGAGAACAGCCAGAATACTACAACATACCATAATAATTAATGTTTACTGATTGCTCATGAACAATCTAGATATTATTCTAAGAATTTTGCATGGATTATATGTATTAATTGTAACAAATACTGTATACATTAGACTTTCTTATACATTTAAAACAAGGAAATTGAGTATAGGCTGCCTAAGACGACACAGCTAGTATATGGAACAGTCTGTTTCCATGGTTTGGTTGGATGCTGTGAGGCCAGCCGGTTGGGGTAATAGAATGCGGTGAAAGACAATAGTGCTAACTATAAGCTGTCCATGATTAAGGACACAGTCAAGCTATAAACTTCCAATTCACAGCACAACAAGGTTCTCATTGCTTTGGGATATACATATTCATAAGTCTTCAATGCATCCCTCAGTGATTTTAACCTGACTTAACCTCTAAATGTGTAAACTTCATGTATCTTTAGTTCCTTCAATAGGACTATCTAGCCTCCGTGCCAAAAAGCCCTGATTAGTTAACTAGAGAGCCATAAGTCAATAAAAATAATCTTAGAAACTCAAACAATAAATATATGAATTACTTAAAATCATATTGAAAGTATATTATAAGGGACAACAGGATGTACTTATTATCTCATATCCTGGGAAATGTGAGGGACAAGAGGCAGGCTTCTTTGTGGAGAGTGTATGATCTGCTGACCTAGCTAATGGCTGTGAGTTTTCTATGTATATACACGCACAAGTATATCCCTAAGTAGGAGCATTTGTTAAGTCCCAACCAAGGCTCTGCTGTTGCCTCAGGCCCCTCCTGGTTTCCTCCAGTGTCTGAGCAAAGAATGGCGCAGAAGGGCGGGAACTGACTGTGTTTCCGCCCCTGCCCTTGAGGTTTTCAAACAGGTCCGTTATGTTACTATAAAAGTGCTGTGTGGGTTTGCCAGAGGAATTGTGTTGGAAGCTTTGCGTTGTAGCTGTTACAATGTCTGGGCGTGGTAAGGGTGGTAAGGGCCTGGGCAAAGGGGGTGCTAAGCGTCACCGCAAGGTGTTGCGGGACAACATCCAGGGCATTACAAAACCCGCTATCCGGCGTCTTGCTCGTCGCGGCGGAGTAAAACGTATTTCTGGTCTTATCTACGAAGAGACTCGCGGGGTGTTGAAGGTGTTTTTGGAGAACGTAATCCGCGATGCTGTCACTTACACGGAGCATGCTAAGCGCAAGACTGTTACAGCTATGGATGTGGTATATGCGCTGAAGCGTCAGGGACGCACCCTTTACGGCTTTGGCGGCTAATCCTTAAATCCGGTTACTTCTACAAATAAAACGGCCCTTTTCAGGGCCACCTATCTGTTCATTTGAAGGAGTTAGTAGCCATTTTGTGACTATTGCTTTTTTGCGTGTGTTTAGTAACGTATGTACATTCCTTGTGATTTTTTTCACAATTTGCTAATTCTTGTTTAATACGCTTTCAACTAATTAAGAGCAAATTAGTTTGTACTTGGTATGTGTTTTGTGTGCCATAGTAATAAATATGACGTTTTAGAACGGTCAACTACAGGTAACACTCCAAACAGCCGGATAAGCAAGGCAGTGGAGGTGGAGGGCAGCACAGAAAGCAGGTGGCAAAGGCTAGTGCTGCTGCAAACAATAGGGGAGAAGCCGAGTTGGTGTCTAGCGCCACGGGGGCACTGTTCTATGTTGAAGACAAAATGGCATGTCTTCATGGAGCTCACGTGAGAGTGGGAGTGACGGTTGTGGGGACTAGCAAAGATAAAAAGTTTGTATGTTGAACGCAGTAAGGCCTGTGGGAGAAACAACGGAAGTATGTAGGATTCTCGAAGTTTTAAGAGTGCGATGTTGGAACAGGCCAACTTGTTTGGCTCTGTTTCCTTGAGGTGTCCTCCCGTCTATTCAGTGCTACTGGTTTATCTCTTTGAATCCAAAAAAAACTTTTATTAATGTACCCGTGGTCAGTATAAATATATAGTTATGCTTACTGAGTCCTTTATGTTGGTTCTCTATCTTGAATAATGTTAGACTTTATTACAAGCCTATTTTACCTTAAATTATAGATGACGGTACTGTGGTTACATGCCACATATCATGACAAAAAGTGCTGGAATGGGCCTTTCTGGTTCAGATCGTCATGATTCAAATCCCACCTTCTTTCCTCCTACACTTCAGGAAATGAGACAAAATTGAGTCAGCAGTGTTCCAGTGAGTTACTCCATTCCTTGTTCTTAACCACTGTAGACTTTCTGCAATCTCTTAAACCTGTCAGTATGCCATTGTATTATTTGATGTCCTCACAATCACTTTTAATTTGTGAAGAACATTGTGTAGACTGGTGTTTTTCCAATAAAATTTGTTTACTTTCTTATAATAAAGGCATAGCTGGACAGGTGGCTGTCTAACCAGAGGCAACGTTTCCTGGCCTTTCTGGTAGCAGATGTGAGCATGTGGCTGTTTTTTCCAAATGTCAGTAGAAGTTAACAAAAGTTATTCCCAGTTCTGGGCTTTAAAACTTTTCATGTTGCCCTATTCTCTCTTCTCATGAATTATAATGGTGCTGATATTTTGACCCAGTAGAGAACATCAGGCTCTAGGAGATGACAGGACACTGACCTGGAAGGAATGAGGGTTCCTGATTGATCGCAAGAAGCAGACTTGGTCCACAGACCTGGACAAGTCATGATGGATCTGTTTCATGAGACAAAAATATTAATAACTGTCTTTAAGCTCTTTTATTGTTAAGTCTCTTTGTTATAGCAGCTTAACTTTACCTTACAAAATACAGAATTTTTTAAAAAACTTATTTGGCATTGAGGAATTGTCTTCTATTGATCTGAAAGCTTGAAAAGCTGATGCCAAATGAGCCTCTTGTATCTCTTCCATTATGTTCCATTATAGACAGAAAACACAGTGAGGCTCATTATGTTTTAGAGACCAATGGGTGGACTATCCATATGTTTTAAGCAGTTGTAATCTGGATATTTTAATGTACTGTGTCCCTTTAGGTGAGTAGTTCTTAACAGTATATGGAACAAAAACTCCTTTGAGAATCTGTTGAAAAAATAGACATATGGACATAGAAATTTTACGGGGCACATTTATCCTCTGAGGCTCAAGTAAATCCCAGGGTTCCATGGATTTCTGCCAACAATTAGAGGTCCAGGATTTCAGAGCCTGAGATCTAGATACCCAAAATTTAACAATAGAGAGAAATAGGCAGACATAATACTAAAGAAAAAAAAAAAACATTGAACAGGTTTGGAGTTTATTTTGCCATTTATATACTGAGTGCAATAGGCCTATATATTCTTAAGAAGTTAGGTCAGGTTTTAACATTTTATAACTCAGAATGCAAGGTAGCTTATTCTGAAAATTTTTGATTCAGAGGCCTCAAGGCCCAAACTGACTGAATTTCACAAGATTTAGTGGTGAATAAAAACTGGGGAGTTTATTTTCTGCTTGATTAAGGAAGAAGTCCATGAATTTTATCTTGAGACCCTTTGAACATGTCTTTTTTTTTTTTTTTTTTTGAGACAGAGTCTTACTCTGTTGCCCGGGCTAGAGTGCCCTGGCGTCAGCCTAGCTCACAGCAACCTCAAACCCCTGGGCTCAAGCAATCCTTCTGCCTCAGCCTCCCGAGTAGCTGGGACTACAGGCAATGTGCCACCATGCCCGGCTAATTTTTTATATATATATATTTAGTTGTCCAGGTAATTTCTTTCTATTTTTTTAGTAGATACAGGGTCTTGCTCTTGCTCGGGCTGGTTTGGAACTCCTGAGCTCAAACAATCTGCCCACCTGGGCTTCCCATAGTGCTAGGATTACAGGTGTGAGCCACCACGTCTGGCCTGAACATGTCTTTTTTTTTGGCATCTTAGTAAATATGTTTAATAAGGCCTGAATATTTAGTAGTCTACACCAGTAAGCAAATCATATGTTAAGTTTATAAGAAACATTCCCAATACCCCTCTTGAGGTTTTGGGAAACCTGTACAGAAAGATGATTATTTGGAATGCATTTTTGGTCAAGTTACTTTTTTTTTTTTTGAGACAGAGTCTCACTCTGTTGCCCGGGCTAGAGTGCCGTGGCGTCAGCCTAGCTCACAGCAACCTCAGACTTCTGGGCTCAAGCGATCCTTCTGCCTCAGCCTCCCGAGTAGCTGGGACTACAGGCATGCACCACCATGCCCGGCTAATTTTTTCTATGTATTTTTAGTTGTCCGATTAATTTCTTTCTATTTTTAGTAGAGACGGGGTCTCGCTCTTGCTCAGGCTGGTTTCGAACTCCTGAGCTCAAACAATCCGCCCGCCTCAGCCTCCTAGAGTGCTAGGATTACAGGCGTGAGCCACCGCGCCGGGCCTGGTCAAGTTACTTGACCTCTCCGTGCCTCTGTTTCCTCATTCGTAGATTATAGTATTACTTAGCTTATAAGGTTTTGAAGCAAAGTTAAATATTTGCTAAGCATTTTGACCAGTTCATGGCCCATGGTAAACACTCTATGTTTTGACTGTTGTCATTACTGCTATTACTATTATTCTTATTTCTCATGACATTAGGGAGGCCTAAAGAAAAAGAAAGTGGCATTTGAACCATGAAGATATGTACTTGAAGTTCCTGTTCTGCCATTTTCTAGCTATGTGGTCTGTAGCAAGTTATTAAATACTCTTCCTTTATCTGTAATGTGGGAGAAATTTTATATTTTTGTTAGGACTGAGACAATGTATGATAAATAATATGAACATATTATGTATTCAACAAATATAAGCTTGTATGTATTCTGAAACTGTGGCGAGTGTGTTAATTAAAATTCTTCTAGATGCCAATATCAAAAACCAATCTCAGGTAACAAAATAAAAACAAAAACAACTCTTTTGAAAGGCTGCTGGCTACACTTAAGGCATTGCTGAACATTCCTGTGAAGAGAAAGGCTTGTCTTTCTCTTTCCTTTCCCAATTTCTGGGAAAGTGAATCTTATTGATCCAGCTGGGTAGATGCCTGCATCAATCAGATATGATAGCCAAAGAAAGAGCTAATAGTACATATAATGTGATTAGTTGAGGCTTGGCCCTAAATGAAGCTTTTCCCAGGGAAGAGGGAATCAGAAGCTGTCCCAGATAGTGGCTAGGTTGCCCTTCAGCACCCATAACCCACCTTCCCAGTGATCTGTATTTATCATATCCAAAACTTATGTTTGTTCTCATCCAACTATACATCACACCAGCTTGGCCACATCCTCATTCTTTAAATAATGTATTCTTTAGACCTAGGGTCCCCAACCTATGGTGAGTTGTATAATTATTTTATTATATGTTACAGTATAATAATAATAGAAATAAAGTGTACAATAAATGTAATGCACTTGAATCATCCCGAAACCATGCCCCACCCCAGTCCGTGGGGAAATTGTCTTCCATGAAAATGGTCCCTGCTGCCAAAATGCTGCTGCTTTAGACTTCTGCTGATTTTCTTCTAAGCTCACTTACCAGAATTTTTTTTTTCTTTTTTGAGACAGAATCTCTGTCTGTTGCCTGGGCTACAGTGCCATGGCATCAGCCTAGCTCACAGCAACCTCAAACTCCTGGGTTTAAGTGATCCTCCTGCCTCAGCCTCCCAAGTAGCTGGGACTACCGGTGCAGGCCACTATGCCCGGCTAATTTTTTCTATTTTTGGTAGAGACGGGGGTCTTGCTCTTGCTCAGGCTGGTCTCGAAGCAATCCTCCAACCTCGGCCTCCCAGAGTGCTAGGATTGCATGTGTGAACCACCTTGCCTAGCCTCACTTACCACAATTTAGGATATTTTGCTACCTCTTTTCTCTGAAGTTTGGAGTGCTTATGGGATAAACTCACTGCTTTGGTTTCTCTTTGTGGATAATCTGCAATCCCATTCTAGGCTGGCAACATTAAAATTTCTATTCCAAAATTTTTATAATTTCTATGCCCAGTCCAGATGTTGCCTCTGAATTCCAGACTCACATATACAACTACTCAAGGACATCTCCAATGGAAATGAATGCTTAAGGTATTTTAAAAATAGTTACATCCTATTCTCCCAAATCTCATCTTTTTCTACAATTTTTGATCATCCATCCAAGAACTTTAACAGCACTATAGGGCAGTGGGCAATCATACAATCTCTAGAGGCATACTGCCTTGGGTCTAATCCACCACCATATCTTGTACATGTTCTAGTCAGTCAAAGGGTGAGAATAGTTGATCCAGATAATAAACATGTTGAGTAGATGAAGTGAGTTAACCATTGCAAAGAGCTTGGCATATTTTCTGAAACATATAAAGGGCTCAGTAAATGTTAGCTACTTTTTTCTCACCCATCCAGCAATAAACCTAATCCATCAATAAACTCTTTTGGCTTTCTCCTCCTAAATCTAACTCTAATAATTTTATCAGGATTATTGCAATTAGCCATTTTCCCCCTACTTCATTCTGCTTTTAGTTGCATAAAGTTTATTTTCCACATAGTAGCCAAACTGTTTAAAATCTTGGTAGTTTACTAAGACAAAATAAAAATATGAGTGCCTTCCTTTGGTATACAAAGTCGAACATGTTCAGGCACCTATTTAATCCAACCTTATAACTTAACATTTTACCTCTGATCACTAATCTCCCAGCACACAGGCCTTCTATTTTTTGAGTGTAGAATCTCCCTGCCTTAGAGTTTTTTTGTATCAACAGTTCTCATGGCCTGGAACTTTTAATCCCTGGACCATTGATTTCCTTATTTAAATCATTACTTAGTCATTATCATGACATCTGGTTATATTTTATTTTTTCACAGCACTCAGAACTTCTCTCTATTTGAAATTACCTTGCTGAGTTGTCAACTTGTTTGTTGTCTCTCTTCTCCCACTAGGTTATCAGCCCAAGGAGAGCAGACTCTTGTCTGCCTTGTTTACTGTGGCATCTCAATGCCTGGCACAGAAGGCATATAATTAATATTTCATGAAATATTGAATGGAATCCCTTCAACTGCTCTCTGATTTGTTTCTTGCAGCCACAGCTCCATTACTGCTGCCATCTCTATGTCTTGCATCTTTATACCCTTTATCACTATGATTTCCCTCCGATCCATCCAGCTTCCTTCCACCAGAGGCATCGTCCTATAACCAGAGATGATTATGTAATTCCCTGCTCTCTATAACTTTTTATCATCTGGAAAATAGATCTAAACGTCATAGTTTGACATCCAGACCCTTCACAAGCCTATATTATAACCACATCTTGACCAGAAGGAGAGCTCCACATAGGTAAGGACCTTGGTTAGCTTGTTCATCTCTACAGCAGATGTTCTCATAGTCCCAATCAGCATCTGTATGTCCTGGGAACTTTTTAGAAAGGCAAGTTCCTAGGTCCCACACAAGAGCTAATGAAACAGAAACTTTGGGATGTGGACCAGCAAACTGTCCTTTAACAAGCCCTCCAGGTGATTCTGATTCACACTCAAGTTTGAGAACCACTGTTCTTTATCATCAGTACTTAATTCACTGCTTGGCACCTGAATATGAATGAGCGGCTATCCACTTTGAACATACTGGATTTTCCTTCTGTCTGCCCGGAGGGTCCGTATATCAGGCAGTGCAAGTGCCACCCTAAAAGCCATTTTCCCTACTTCCTTATTAACACAACTTTGATTTTGTTCAGGTATTTCCTTGCTCCCCTGCCTTGGGCTCCAGGGAAAGCAGAGTTCCTCCCAGCCTTAGAAATCTGATTGTAATTCGACTTCACCTATCCCATGTCCCTTACTAATGATTGGCTTGGGACTAAGTATAGTGTCAGTTCTTTGAAGCTAGGGAAATCCACAACAATGAAGACCAACTTCTCCAAGAACATGACGATTAAGGTGAGATGGTATTCGTTGATCAATAAACATTGTATGCGTATGTGTGTGTGTACATTGTGTGTATGTGTGTGTGTGCACATATTTATGTATTGGGTAGGGGTGTACAATCAGGGACACTTCAGGCAGAGAAACATTGCAAAGACCTGGAAGCTGGAGAGGTCTTGGGGAATTCTCAAAACTGGAAAAACAAAAATAGAAAGGAAAAGAAGGCAAGAAAGAAGAAAGGAAAGAAAGAGAAAGAGAAAGAAAGAAAGGAAAAAAGGAAGAAAAAAGAAAAAGAAAAGAAGGAAAGAAGGAAGGAAGAGGGAGGGAGGAAGGGAAAGAGAAAGAGACAGCGAGAGAGCTCTGATGTTTGGTGGAGACATAAGTGAAGGCCAGAAGTTGCAGACATTGAGGACATACCATAGCATACATTGATGATTTTTTGCTTAAAGCAGTGGGGAATTGTTGAAAGGATCTGAGCAGGTATAATAATACATGATCTGGTGGGCTTTTAAGAAAGATCACTGTGACTCTGGAATGAAAACTGGATTCACTATTGATGGAGGAGTTTCAGTATTATCTTGAACTAAAATAAAAGTGAGCAGATGAGGTTGAACTGCAGCTGTAATTTGGTAACCTAAATGTAAATACTTGTTTCTATCTTTGTGTTTATTTTATCTTGTTGAGAGAACAAACTGGCTGGGAAAGCTGGCTAGAAGCGTTTCTTAAAGGGCTTCCATAGGACAGTGATAATGATTCTTGGGTGGATTTGGTATTTCCACCTGAGTGAGGTTCCCTAACCAAACCTTTTTCACCTACTTCCGGGAGAAATCCTCTACCAAGCAGTGGCCTGAGAAATGGGGGAGGAAGAGAAGTTCTGCTGTTTATTTTCTGGGGTTTAGTCGCTTTGGCATTATGTTATCACAGACCTTAGACTTCCAGACCTCAGTGTTCAGCATCTGAATGTTAAAAAGCATTTAATTACACTTTTTTTTTTCTTTCTTTCTTTCTCACTACCTCTAACCTGCTGGGTCCTTCTCCTTCCTCCCCAGAAACGCTCCATGGCTGTTGAAATGAGCCAGGGGTAGGAAAGCTGGAGACAGGACAAGAGAGACGGACTGGGATTGGAACTCACAAGTAACAGAAATGGCTGGATTGGTGACTGCAGAGCCAATCTCTATATTCCATGGCCATACTAGTGAGGGAACTGAGGCAGCTGTATGCTGTGAATACTGTCGATGCGGGTCTACTTTGTGAAGCGAGGTAGGGCTAGGGTGGGGTGGGGAGGGAGAGATGATTTTTGTCTTTTCCTTTAAATCTTAAAATAAAAATCTGATGACGAGAGCTTTTTAAGTAGTTGTTTAGTAAGAGAGAAATAAAGCAAATTCAGCATTAACTTGCAGCTGCAGCTGCCCCCTAAAATAATGTTTGTGAAAAACTTGGACTCCTGAAGGACTCTAAAAGCACTAGGCAATGGAAACAAACACACAGCTTTGGGCGTGGGTGGATACCAGCAGGCTCACAGCGAAACGATGTATGTTTTTTGCAGATTGGTATTTTCAAAGGTTACTGTAGCCTTACACAATCGATACTTTACATAAAATGGAAACCAGAGGTTAACCAAGCGCTGCCTCTAACCTACATAGTGTCTATGCGTTTTAAGAAAATGCTCGTTCTAGCTACAAATAGATCAATGTGCCTGAGGAATTAGCAATTTCAACGCATGTTCGCTTACACAACTGGGAACCGTTGTACAAGGCGCGATTGTCAGAACCATAGCTAGTGGGTGTGCCATCCGAGAATCGTGTAATGCTTTTAAGGGTTGCCACTTACCTTAAATAAGCATCTAATTTCTAGCAAGATTACATGCTAGTGCACAGCTCCAATTATAAAAAAGGTGAGTGGCTCTGAAAAGAGCCTTTGGGTTTGACAGGGCCTAAAAACACATTTACTTAGAGCTGGTGTACTTGGTGACAGCCTTGGTGCCCTCGGACACCGCGTGCTTGGCCAGCTCCCCCAGCAGCAGCAGGCGCACCGCCGTCTGGATCTCCCTGGAGGTGATGGTTGAGCGCTTGTTGTAATGCGCCAAGCGAGAGGCCTCGCCTGCGATGCGCTCGAAGATGTCGTTAACGAAGGAATTCATGATGCCCATGGCTTTGGACGAAATGCCGGTATCAGGGTGGACCTGCTTCAGCACCTTGTACACGTACACGGAGTAGCTCTCCTTACGGCTGCGTTTGCGCTTCTTCCCGTCCTTTTTCTGCGCCTTGGTCACCGCCTTCTTGGAGCCCTTCTTTGGGGCAGGAGCGGACTTCGCAGGCTCAAGCATAACTAACTTTAATATCTTGGGGGAAGAAAGAAAATGAAGTGTGCCGGTCAGGATCCTGTTTATTTGTAGACAGTATTATGTAAATGAAGATTTAGTTTGGTAATCCCTGATTCGTTCTTTTGTCGTGGAATATGCATGCAAATGCACGATTGCAGTTCTACTCTCTTATTGGTCATATTCTGAGACCAGTTTTTCTGGCATTCAGGCCAACTTCTTTTTACCTAATTAGCATTTTATATAACGAGTTCCTTTCTGTCCAAACAATTCAGATTAGTTTGCTTATTTTAAACACTAGAAGTTGCCTTCTGTGTTTTGAAAACCCTGGGAAACGAAGCTCGTAGGAATCATGTCTTTGAATGTGAGATTTGTTTAAAATCTCCTGGAAAAGCTATGTTTTTATTTGAATCTAGGTAGATTCTAGACCAGTGGGCCAGAACTGAGAACTAGGCGACTTGTGATCACCCAGATAATCCTGAGGACACTGTTTCCCACCTTGTACGGAGTGCACAAATGCATCATGAAAATTAAGGGCAGGGAATAAATCCCAAGACAGAAAGCAAAATAACATTGTTTGAAGACAGGTAAGACAAAAAAGAATTCCTTAGTCAATATGGCTACAATCCTTCCTACTGGAAAAAAGCGAATCACATCTAGTTTAGCCACAGAGCGAGGATCAGAAATAGATAGTTCTTCGGTCTAACTAGTGAAAATATAGATTTAAAAAATCTAAAATGGAAGATCCCAGTATTTTACAGCTTTATTTTTATTATTGTTATTTCAGGCTAAAGTAGGTTTTTAGCTAATTCTTCCATTGCCATCTTTCCTTTTGTAGAGAAAGAGTCCTTCCTAAATGTAACTGTCCTTTTTTTAAACCCTCACTCCACCCTCCCCCTATGGTCTCTCCCACCACTCTAACTCTCCAGTCAAAAAGGCGCCAGCACAAATTTCCACCCTGTGGCTAGTTAATGTCTATCAAAAGTGCACTACTGAATTTATTATGTCTTATCTTTATTTCACAAAATAGTTTGTTTTGCTCACTTCAGTGATAAGGAGGAAACCTCTCAAGGTCAGTATCTTTATTTCTTCCTAATTACCAATTTAGCCAATGTAGCAATGCTCAGAATAATAGCTAATATGCTTTATTTCCATTTATTTAATTCTAAAAACCTTATGTGATGAATATTACTATTTTTTTCCATTTTACAGAAATGGAAATTAGAGCACCCAAGGCACAATCCTACTTGATCCCATCAGTTATAATTGGTGAAGCCAGGATGACGATTTTGACAGAGTCTGGAGTCAATCTAGGCCCTCAAAGGACAGACTCCAACTGCCCTGGTGGGTTGTGTTAGAAAAAGAGAGAAATACTTCTTGTTGTTCTTTTCATTTTAAAAGCGTAAGAAATAGAGTACTTCTTTAATGACTAAAAGAGATTGTTAAAAATGAAAAAGCTTTGACTGTACAATGTAGCTAGTCAGTAGAGAAAGAGTAGAAAGACAAATGAGACAGAAAATTTAAACTGGATTAAGGGAAAAGTAACAGAGGGAGAGGGGAAAAAATTGACATAATGGAGAGGCAGAGAGGAAGTGTGGAGTAAAAAGAGGAAGAACTTTGCCTAAAAAGGATAAGCCAATATCTTGGAAAGACACAAAATGTACATATACAGAGAAAACCATAGAGACAGGAATCAGCGATACAATCTGCAACTGCAAGAAGAAAAGAAAGAGAAGTGTACATGAAGGTCCTTAACTACACATATCAGATGTTCAGCTGATAAGATAGGATTGACACTTGTAACTGATTGCAATGAAGTAACATTGCCATTTGTGATTTTTAAAATTCCTGCTTAAGACTTTAACATTCCTACGCTTTTGTATCTATTTGTATCTATTGTAATTCGTTTTCAGTTGACACTAGGCCCTGTGTAACTTTCTCCAATTTCGTCTGTTCTCCTACCCATGCACACCCCCAAGATATAAACCACTATCCTACATTTTGTTTTAATCAGTCTTTGTTTTCCTTTATGGTTTCATCATCTAATTATGGACCCATAAATATATCTTGTTTCATTTTGCCTATTTTTATCTTCATATAAATGGAATCATAAGCTGTGTAATTTTATGATTGTTTTCATTCAAACTGATGTTTTTTGAGATTCATTCATGTTCATATATGTTACTTCAGTATCATCATTTTTAATTGCTGAATAAATAGTGACATTGTTTTACTCAATTTATTGTAACAGACATTTGTGTTGTGTCTATCTGGGATTACTGAGGTCATTACTTCTGTGAATTTTCTTGCATATGTTTCCTGATAGAGATGTGCACACATTTCTCTACGATATATGTAACAGGATGAGAGGTTGTTGGAGATAGTCACATGGAGCTGCTCAGGATGAAGACACGTCAACAGATGTAGGGCACAGGTTCAAGTCTGGCATAGAAAAATGGCAGGCCATCACTTCTGCCCTACCCCCCTTACTTCTTTCCAAGTTACCAATAATTGTTCTCAACCATCATAAATACTGACCATGAAAATATTTGTTGTGGAGGAAATTGGGAGAGTGAACCCTTATTAAACCTGAGATAGTAAACCTTCCTTACAGAAAAGTCCCAGTATTGTACATCCTGAGACACTCAAAGAGAAAGGCTGTTTTCATTTTATTCTTTCCAGTTCAAGCAGTTCCAAGCTGCCTCTTTCAAAGGGCAAGTCACTTTCTGTAGAATTAATACAAATCTTGTTAAACTAACCCTAATATTCTAGTTACTTTTCCACCATTAACTGCCCTAGCCCAAGCCCTTTTGTCTTATGTTTTCATAATTACTACTTTGTTGAACTCAGTATATAAGCTCAACTCTAAATGCTTCTTTGGAGATTCATTCTTTTTTCAGATATACACGTAAAGTTAAAAAGGTTGGATTTTTATGTAATTAATTTTTTGTTACTTCATCTTCTAATTGATTAGCTATCTATTGCTATTTCTTATTCCATCCTTGAATTAGATCATAAGTACTTGATTATCTTTAGAGGGGACCCGACTCATCCCTTTATCCAGAACGCACTCCCAAGATAACCAATCCTCTCCCACTAAAATAAAATCAATCCATTCATGAGGGAAGAACAATCATGACCTAATCACCTCTTAAAGGCCCCACCTCTTAATACAGTTGCAATGGGGAGTAAGCTTCCAACACATGAACTTTGGGAAACACATTCAAGCCATAGCAGTCTGTGTTTGGCCTCGTTAAAGGTAAGGCGAGTGGGGGGAGGTGGTGAAGCATTCATAAGTCTTATTTAAGTCATATAGCAAAGGGTCGTTCCTTGTATTAAGCATTTTGGAGACAAAAATGGTGGGAGGATTTCTTTAACCATTGCTGTTTTCCAGGATCACAGGGATCAGATAAATCTCAATATCATTGACTACAGTCGGTGACATCTTATTTAAATCTGATATTTACAAAAAGAAAAAACAAACCACATAAAATATTAAACACATTTGGTTTATTTTAATGTAATCTGAAATTAATGAAATATATTAATTATTTATAGCAATATATGTTGGATACCATGAAAATTGTCCAGGTATACTGTCTGAATCCTTATTGCTCTAAATTCTTCTGAGTTAGTAATTATTCAGTGAGCTGAAGGGTGTTACTTGTACCACAGACTTGTTAGTTTAAAAACAAAATTGGCTAGTATGCTTTTCAGTGGAAAATTCCACTGAAAAGTCTCCACCCCTGCTGTCTCCCCTAAAAGCTGTCACTCTTGCCTCTGTAAACTGCTTGCAGGTGCCAAGGTGACTCAAGACCCTGCCCCCCGCTAAAAATAAGCTCATTGTAACTGTGCCCCACTTCTCTCTCATTGTAACTGTGCTCCACTTCCTCCCTAAGCAAAATGTATAAAAGACTGCTACGTCCTTTGTTCTGGGCTCAGAATTTGGGAGAAGAAAATCCCCTCTGAGTCCGCCAGCATATAAACCTGTTTTGCCATACTTCTGTGTGCCTCTCGATCTATTCCTGGTCAACTCTGCTGTAACATGCTTACAAATAAGTAGATTTCTTTGATAGACATTGCCCCCACAAAAATTCTCCCCGGATCCAAAAACAATGATTTATTTTTTCCAGGTTTACATAAAATGGAACTCCAAAATAATAGTAGATATTAACTTAAATGTAATATATTCTTTTTTTTCTTTAAGAATATGTGGTACTTGACGTTCTGTTTCTGAGTTATTTCACTTAAGATAGTGGTCTCCAGTTCCATCCACACTGCTGCAAAAGTACGATTTCTTTCTTTTTTATGGCTGAGTAGTACTCCATCGTATATATATACACACATATATACATATACATATATATACATGTATACATATATATATCACATTAAATGTAATATATTCTAAAGTATCTTGCTATATGACTGTGATTTCACAGAAGTTTTATAAGTTTTCTTTTACCTTTCTGAGAAAAGCATGTGTCCATATGCCAGTTTTGGAATATGTCAAATATTTTATCTTTTTATGATGTTTACTTTTTTAATAACGCAAAAGAAATGAATGTAATAAAATGTGCCTTAGAGAATGCTCTTCTTATCTGAGTCTGAAAACAAATCATGCATGGATTTTTAAAAATAGTAATCAAAAAATAAAGAAAAGGGACAAATATGCCTGGAAAATATTTACCAAGAGAGTGTAAGTATAGCAATACTATTAGACAAAATAGAATCTAAAGCAAAGGTATTTGTAGGGATAGAGAGAGAAATGAAAGCCCTCCTGAAGCAAAACCCTGAAGGACTAGGAAAACTATAACAAGCACACAGTTGCCCAGCCAAGCAAAAAAAAAAAAAAAAGGAAAATTCTCTAATCCCTCCCCCTACCCTTAATCCCAGAACAATCAGAACAATAAAATTTAGAAGCGAAAATTAGGATGATAAACACACTAGCTTGGGTTTTCTGGAGCAAATACCATTACTAGGATTCTGAGCTTTGGGAATTATGTCCGTCCCTTCAGAAAGAGAATTCTAGGCTCTTAAAAAGAACTGAAGACACATAGCATAAAGTCAGGACCATTTGAGAAAGGGTAGCATTTAAAAAAAAAATCTAGCCGGGCGCAGTGGCTCACGCCTGTAATCCTAGCACTCTGGGAGGCCGAGGCGGGAGGATCGCTCAAGGTCAGGAGTTCGAGACCAGCTTGAACAAGAGCAAGACCCCCATCTCTACTAAAAAATAGAAAGAAATGATCTGGACAACTAAAAAAATATATATAGAAAAATTAGCCGGGCATGGTGGTGCATGCCTGTAGTCCCAGCTACTCAGGAGGCTGAGGCAGAAGGATCGCTTGAGCCCAGGAGTTTGAGGTTGCTGTGAGCTAGGCTGATGCCACGGCACTCTAGCCCGGGCAACAGAGCCAGACTCTGTCTCAAAAAAAAAAAAAAAAAAATCTAGCAAAGGTTCCTAGAAAGAAAACTTGTTTGTCTCTACAGGGATCTGTGCCTCTGAGGAGTGGGGTAGAGGCTATCTGGGCCACAGATTTAACCCTAAATTAACATACAGTCTCGGAGTTTTAATGAACTGGTCCTGAAATTAAACGGACCCAGGTTCATAGCGCCCCCTAGTGCCTTACAAAAGCAAATGTAAACAGCTTGAAAAGGAAAGCATCTTGAATCCAAGTTCTTAAGATCTACATAGATTGTTTTTCTATTATTGAGCACCTATTACATATCATCAGACACTTTACCAGGATCTTGGATGTACAAATATAAGATCATAATAAATATCACCAAATCAAAAAGAAAAATAGATACTATGGAAAGTTAGACTTCGGAGCAAACAAAGACTTCCATCTTCTCCTACACCCCCAAAGAATTTCAGATATTGAAATTATCATGTAGAGAATATAATTATTTACTAAAAGTTTAAAGAATAAAAAAATAAAATAGAGAAACAATAAAGGAGCAAGGGACAATCAAAATCAGGCAGATTTGAAAAAAACAAAACAGAACGTCTAGAAATGAAAAAGAGCTATTATCCCGTAGTGATAAAAATCCATCAATAAGATGTAATAATCGGGACCTTGTATGCACCTGGCTACAGAACCATGTTCTTACTTCAGAACGATGTAAGTCAGTAACTAGCAGAATGAGGAGAATTTCAAATTTATGATTGTAGGGTAACATTTCAATATACTACTCTTAGAAACTCATATAACAAGCAAAGAAAAATCCTTACGGTTGCAGATTTGAACAAGACAATAAACAAATCCGATGTATCTACGATTCCTGTATTGACACATAAAGAACATCCAAGTTTTTTCTAAGCACATCTTGAATGATTTCAAAAATTAACCCTGGATTGAGAAAAAGTCACAATAGATACTAAGGAATAAATTTTATACACACTATATTATTTTATCATAATGTAACTAAAGAGCAATAGAAAAGTTATCTTTTTAAAGATAGTAAAATAAAATAATCTCTCTATATACTGGGAAATTAAAAACGACACTCCTAAATATCATGGATTAGACTGGAAATCATAAGGGAAACTATATAATATTTTGAAACAAATACGAATGAGAATAATACATAAGAAAATTGCAGGATGTACTTGATGTGGTACTAAAAGAAAAGCATATGATGTTAAATGCATACATTAAGGAACAAAAAACATTGAAGATATCTAAGCTAGGTATTCAGCAAATGTAGCTTAAAAAGAACAGGAGAGTAAATCAAAATAAAGTAGAAAGAGGAGACATTTTACAAGAACAAAAATTAATTCAATAGAAAAAAGTGGAGATGATTCATAAGCCAAAACCTTGTTCTTTGGGGAAAATTTTTTTAAAAAGTGTGTGTGTGTGTGTGTGTGTGTGTGTGTGTGTGTGTGTGTGTGTGTTAGGAAATTATAGGAATAAAGGGAAAGTAATTATCAAAAGGGAGATATAAAGAACCACAAGAGGGCCGGTTGTGGTGGTTCACTCCTGAAATGCTAGCATATTGGTAAACCAAGGTGAGAGGATCGCTTGGGGCCAGGAGTTTGATACTAGCCTGAGCAAGATGGAGACTTCCATCTCTAAAAAAAATAGAAAAATTAGCTGGGTGTGGTGGAGCATGCCTGTAATCCCAGCTATTTGGGAGGCTGAGGCAGGAGTCTCTCTCAAGCCCCGAAGTTTGAGGGTGCAGTGAGCTATAATGATGTCACTGCACTCTAGCCTGGAAGACAGAGCAGCAAGACCCTGTCTCAAAAAAAATAAAAAACAAAAACAAAAAAACCACAAGAGAATGCTATGGATAATGTTTACACAAAAATTAAACAATAAGAAAAAAATAAGAAAATTAAGTAATAGATAAGCAGGATAAGCAAATTATAATGACATAAATAGAGTAGGCAGTTAAAACACAAAATCTCTGCTATGCCCTTCTACCCAAATGATGCCAAGCTCAGATATTACAAGTTTTAGTGTATTGCTGATCTCTATTTTTTTGTAAAGAGACAGGGTCTTGCTATGTTGCCCAGGCTGGAGTACAGTGACTATCCACAGAAACAATAGCAATGCCCTACAGTCTCAAACTCCTGTGCTCAAGGGATTCTCCTGCCATAGCCTCCTGAATAGCTGGGACTAAAGGGATATACCACCGCATCTGGTATGATTCATATTTTATATAATCTGTTTCAATAGACAAATAACTCTCTTACTTATTTTTTTCTTTTAAAATTGTATACCCTTATTATTCAAACCAGAGAATAACAATACAAATAAAAAAAGAAAGGAACAGAGAAAAAAGAAGAAAATAATTTATAGCTCTGTCTCAGTTACGAACATTCATTTATTTTAAAAAGAGCCCTGTTTAAAACAAGATAAAATGGAAAACATGAGGCCATATTATTTTTTTTAAGAAAATAAAGGATGTCATGTAGGGTTTATTCCAAGAATAGAAGAAATATTTAGCATTATAAATCTGTCAGTGTAAGAGATTGATAAAGAACTATGAAGTCAGGAGTGGGATTTTAGGAAAAAAAAGAACTATGAGGTCATCTCTATCAATGCTGACAAAGCATTTGATAGAATATCTTTCATTGTAAACATTTTTAACAGACTAGAATGAGAAGAGCTCTTCATAAGGAGTAGCTACCGTGAGCATAACAATTAATTGTGCAATTTTGGAAGGACTTCCATAGAGTCAGAAACAAGACAAGAGTGCTGAGGCACTACTCTATTCAAGATGGTATCACAGGGCCTGGCCAATACCATGAGACAAGGACAGGAAATAAGAAGGGCAAGGATGCAATAACAAAAGATGATTATCTTTGTTGTTTGAAAATAATATAATTGCCAATGTTAAATTCCACAGTAATCTATGAATAAATAATTAAATCTAATAACTCAAAAGGGTTGGTGGGCATAAAAATATAAAATGCATATAAAAATGCATTGTTTTTCTATACACTAGTAATTCCAATCTGAAACTGAGATAGAAAAGCCAGACATCATTCACAACAGTATAACAGACTCTATATCCAAGAATAAATATTTTAGATCTACATGAAGAAAACTATGACGTGTCATTAAAGGACACAAAACAAGATCCATTTAAATGAAGAGACAGGTATATGCTGTACTGTATATGTTTTGTGATGACTCGATATGCTATTAATAAAACGTTCATACATTCCAAAATAACCTAAACGTTTAATGCCAAAAAATTTCTGCTGGATATTTTGTAGAGCATTGTAAAATTCATGTTGATGAAAAAGCTAGTCAAGATGATTCTCAAAAAGACAGAAGAAAGAGAGAATAGTGGGCCTTCACTTAGTACTACATATGAAGACATATAAACCTGCAATTAAAACAGTGTGACATTAGTCCTGATAAAATGAGCAGGTTAGTAGAACAGAGTTAGACATTTTTGCTGTTTTCTGGGAGTCTCTTTTTTTTTTTTTTTTTGAGACAGACTCTCACTGTGTTGCCTGGGCTAGAGTGCTGTGGCATCATCCTAGCTCACAGCAACCTCAAACTCCTGGACTCAAGCGATCCTACTGCCTCAGCCTCCCAAGTAGCCGGGACTACAGGCATGTGCCTCCATGCCCAGCTACTTTTTTCTATATATTTTTAGTTGTCCGATTAATTCCTTTCTATTTTTAGTAGAGACGGGGTCTCGCTCTTGCTCAGGCTGTTCTCAGACTCCTGAGCTCAAACAATCCGCCCACCTCAGCCTCCCAAAGTGCTAGGATTACAGGCGTGAGCCACCGCGCCCGGCCCTGGAAGTCTGTTTACTGACATTTTCTAATTGCCAGTCGATAGTTCTTCAATGGATGCTTTCAGTCTTTGAGTCTCAACTTCTGTATCTTTGAGAATGGGAAGGAGGGATGAATATGTTAAAATATTTCCCTGATCCTAAGCTCGACGCACACTGTTGGCTAAAGGAACCTAGTTGATTCATCAAGTTGGTGAGTGCTTTCAATGCAGAGAATGGGGCCTTTGTCTGCATAGATGATGCTGGGGTGTCATGCAATATAAGAAGGGTCCCTTAGGATGGAGGAGGTGGTAGTTGAGTGGATGTGTATGTGTGATATTAGGAGAAAAGTACTGCGCAGTACTGTTACGGGCAGACTGAAAAGTAGAAATCTCATTGGTCCTGTGAAATGCAAGGTTTTGTTTTTGTTTTTACCTGTTAGTTAAATTAATTCCTTAGAATTATCAAGAAATAATGTCTTTAGTGTAATAGTTAAGAGAAGGGACCCTGGAGCTAAACTACCTATGTCAGAAAGCCTCTGCCATTTATTAAGTATATGACATTGGGCAAGTTATTTTAAGATTCACTTGGTATATTCATGGGTAAAATTTGGATAACAACAGTGCACAGGTGCGTTATGAGACTAAACGAGTTAACATCTGAAAAGCACTTAGAAATGTGTCTAAGTGCTTACAAAAAAAAGTAAATAAATAAAAATAACTCTGAAGGGTTGTCTGCTACGTGGGACAACAACTGCATTGTCTTTCTTTGGCCCTAGGTGCTTTTGCCCTCGCGTACCCTTTCCTCTATTAAAATAACATTATTTTCTTCAACCTAAAAGTTCACTTTTTCTTCTGATTTTAGAAGAAATTAAAATATTTTCGTGAGCCTCTAAAAGTACTGTGGGCCCTAGGCACTGTGCCTACTGTGCCCTAATGAATTTCAGTCTTGGGTGCATCTGAAGATGACATTTTAAAATATATATAGTTATTCAATTAGGAAATTATACACACATATACATATACACACATACACTAAATCTTCAAACCAAGTGCCCTACAAACGTGAGGCCAATAAATAAGGATGGTTCAAGCAATGTCTCCTTGGAGTTGTGAGGGGTGTCTTCAACCACTGGAAAAGCGGGGAAGTGCTAGCTCCCCAAGAAGAAAGCAGGGAGACGCTGGAATATTGAAGCTGAAATTTGCATTCTGCTTCTTCAATCCTCTCCTCGATTTGAGCCCTCAGAAAAAACAGTAGGAAGAGAAGCAAAAAGACCAAGCCCCCTGCTTCCCGGTCTTCAAAATTCTCGACCCTCAAGGGCCGGGTGGCTCACGCCTGTAATCCTAGCACTCTGGGAGGCTGAGGCGGGCGGATTGTTTGAGCTCAGGAGTTCGAAACCAGCCTGAGCAAGAGCGAGACCCCGTCTCTACTAAAAAAAAAATAGAAAGAAATTATTAGCTGGGCATGGTGGCGCGTGCCTGTAGTCCCAGCTACTCGGGAGGCTGAGGCAGTTGGATCGCTTGAGCCCAGGAATGTGAGGTTGCTGTGAGCTAGGCTAACACCACGGCACTCACTCTAGCCAAAGCAACAGAGTGAGACTGTCTCAAAAAAAAAAAAAAAATTCTTGACCTTGTGTTTTCATCGGTAACTGGCCAGAGCAGATTTTTCAGACTCTCCAAGTCTGGTGGTCTGGTGGTCGCCAAAAGAGAGGGTGCGGGTCGGCGAGGTCTGGGCACCACCAGAGGGCGACCAACCGGCAACCTTCCAGACGCGGGCGACGGGCGGACTTAAATGTATGGGCTTCTCCACGTGGGGGTCGGAGAGACGTAACGTGGCGCCGGCGTAACGTGCAGCTCAGTGGTCAGGTCGAGCTGGGGAGCTGCAAAACAGCCTTCTGAACGAGCCAGCGTGGAGGGCGCTGGGCAGACGGCCCTATGAAGGAGCCGGCGTGTAGGGCCCGGAGATTCATTTCCACCCTTTTCATAGCTGCTCTGAGAATGGGATGGCGGCTGCCATTTTTCAGGACCTCTCACATCCAGTTTGAAATTCTATGCGATTTTTCGGCTTTGTGTGGCTATATGGTAGTTGCATTTTAGAGCAATTCCATGTCCTTTAAAACAAAGTTCACCAAATATGGTCTCTGGACCAGCAGCATCAGCATCATCTGGATTTAGAAGTACAAATTCTGAGGTCCTACTTCAGAGCTAATGAATCAGAAACTATAGGGATGGGGTCTGGTAATCTATGTTTTCAAAAATCCTTTAGGTGATTTTAGTGCACACTCAAGATTGAGACTGCTTTAAAGTATTTTGTTTCTCTTAATCCACCTGTTGGAGTTAACTTCTTAAATGGCAACTTAGCCTAAACTAAGCTGTTTTAACTTCAGGATCATTACCAAAGCCAAACCAGTGCTTAGGCCTTACCCACTCAGCCTTGCTGTAAAGTGAAGATAGATAGTAAATAAGTAGCTAGATAGATGTTAGAAAGGGAAGACCTTACAAAGATTTGAATCAACAATGAATGCAGAATTTCAATTCTCTGCAGATTTTATTAATTATAACGTTTCATTTACAGATTTTCTGCCATCCTCTCATTCAGACTTTTCCTTGCAAAGGTAGTCCCTGGTAAATAATGAATTCCCAGTAACTAGTTCTGTACAGTAGTAAATTCTATTTTTATAACTCAAAAAATAAAACGAAAAAGCTAAAAACCTTGTTTACTTTCTTCCACTCAGATAATCATCTCCTTTTGTTGAATCAGTGTGCAGCAAACCAGGATGGGTTGGATTTGGATGGGATACTGTATTGTTACGGCAGGGTTGACCGGGAATAGACCAAGAGACACACACAGAGATTTGGCAAAAACAGGTTTTATGTGCCGGCTGGCGATTGGCCCAGAGGGGAATTTGCTCTCCCCAAATTCTGAGCACCAGACTAAGAGCATTGCAGTCTTTTATACACTCTGCTTAAGGAGGAGGGTCATGGCTACAACGGGGTTAACTTTAGTGAGGCAGGGTCCTGAGCCACTTTACAACCTAGTACACTAATTGCTACAGGTGATTTATGAGGGCAAGGTCGCAGGGGAGGAGGAGGGACAGGTAAGGATCGCCGGGGAGAAAGCCCGGTAGTGGAATTTCTAAAAATTCTGCTTTAGTGGAATTTTCCAATCTTCCACTTCAGTATGACACTATAGTCAGTCATTCTCAGGCAGATCAGACTTTTCATACTTCATAAATTCTATGCGTAGATTCATATTTTCAGTTATTTTATGCATTTATTTCTTCTCTGCATTCATCTCTCTCCCCTGATTGAAGAAATAAAAAGGGTTTATTTGTTAGGTGTCATTTTGCCATCAGCACTAACATTTGCAATACAAAGAAGAGGGTCCTTTTTGCATGTGCTTGTATAATGTACTATCTGGAATCTCTCCTTCAGTGTTACTTACACTTTAGTAATTATTAGCATTAACAGATAATGACTCAAATCATGCTTAAGAGATATCACTGAATAATATGATCTTTGTTTTAAATCCTCCAACTACCCTTCTGGGGTGAGATTCAAATAGTTCAAAAGCTCATATTTTCTCCCTTTAGTTTTTGACCTGAAAATATTTGGACACTCTGATTTTAATTTTTTTTCTTTCTTTTTTTTCTTTTCAGGCAGGGTCTCGCTCTGTCACTCAGGCTGGAGTGCAGTGGCATAATTGTAGATCACTGCAACATACAAATCCCAAGTTCAGGTGATCCTTCTGCCTCAGCCTCTTGAGGAGCTAGGACTACAGGCCCATACCACCACGCCTGGCTAAATTATTTTTTGTTTTTGTTTTGTTTGTTTGTTTGTTTGTTTTTTGTAGAGACAATAGTCTATCTTGCCCACGCTGGTCTTGAACTCCTAACCTCAAGCAATCTACCAGCCTCAACCTTCCAAAGTGCTGGCATTACAGTTCTGAGCCACCAGGTGGGGCCTGGTTTTCATTTGAACACTAAAAAGAAAAAATATAATAATTGCTCACAATTGCTAAGTGCTTACTAAATGTCCATCACTCTTTTAAGAGCTTTTACATGAACTATCTCAATTAATCCTTGAAACAACTTTAAGAAGGGGTCTACTGTTATCATCTTCTTTGTATAGATGAGGAAAATGAGTCCCAGAAAGTCTGAGTTACTCATTCAATCTCGTTCAATTGAACCACTGTGACAACTCAGCCCTGGGCTCTATTCCTGCTGTTACAGACATATGTGCACTTTAATTACTTAAGTAATTATATCATGTTGCAAATACTTTTTGAGTCTACTGTGTGCCCAGAGCAGCCTTGAGCATTAGGGAGTCAGCAGCAAAAAAAGAGAATCTCCCTGCCCTTACGGACCTTACAGTCTTGAGAATCAGATAGGCAGGCAAACGGTAAATAAAATTTATGTTAGTTAGTGCTAAGCATAATGAAGAAGAATGAAGAAAGAAAGTTAAGATTGGAGACAGAAGGGTGTCATTTTACATTTGCTGGTCAGAGAAAACCTCCCATATGTGGTCATATTTTAATTAATCCACTTAATCCAACATACAAGAAATGTGGGAAGTATTTTAGTTACTATGTGACAAATATGACACCCAGCTGAGACATCAAATATATAAAAGGGTCTATTTACCTTTCTGATTCTTTTTTCCTCTCTCTCTGTCTTTTCCCCCCTACATTCTGCTATAGGCTTGTACTTGGTCTCTAAACCCTTTCCCTCCCTGTTATAGTAGCAGTTTGCTTCTTCCATTCCTTTTCTGAGTCCTTCTCAATTTCTCTCACCTTTTTTCTCCCCATGCGCCTCTCTCTTCCTAAAAAGTAGCATGATTTGGATGTAATATTTATAAAATATTGTATTGTATTTATGAAGTACAGCTTAACATTGCCAAAATTTTAAACAAAATAATATTAATATTACTATATTTTGTTTATTACTCAAAAATTGGGATAAATATGTTTGCTTTAATGCAATTGTTGGGTCGTGGTTGTCTGTTCTTGGTTCTTGGTGTGCTCCTGGCTGAAGAACGACCAGACACACCAAAGTAAGGCAAGTATGAGGTGAAGTTTATTGGGTAAAATAAGATATGTTCGCCAGACAATGAAGTGAAAGGACCCCCTGTAATAACAGGAGGGCCCCGATTATGGTCTGGGGTCCTGTTTTATATTGCCTAGGCTGGGTCCTCCTCATGGTTCAAACGTCATCATTAAACTACTTTGATGGACAGTTGGGAGTTATATAACCTGAGTCTTAACTGCTCTTGCAGATATCCCATGAGCCTCTCTGAAAGCCCATTTGGGGAAGTGAACCACAATGTAGATTTAAACTAATGACAAGACAATTAGCCTTAGGTTGTTCTAGGTCACCTTCCACACCCTATTGTGACTGAGCTGCTTGGCCTGTGGGCTAGGGAATCCTCTGCATTCTTCTGCCTTTGGCCCACTAACTTCTCAATGGCAGATTGGTAAGGCATTCCCTCCTCCCCCAGATGTGGCAATTGCTTCTGGTGCCTGCCTCCTCCCCAGGAGGGCCTGAGGCTCACACAGTCTACCTAACAAAATGAGTCTGGTAGTCCCCTTGTGGATCCAAGTCTATTCAGTTGCCTGAAGAGTTCCAAAGTATGAGAAACATTTTTTTTAGGCCTTAGTAAAAGAGAAAGGAAAATGAAAGCAATTAGCTGGAAGTCTTGACTGAGGGCTCCAGGGGGTCCAGGACCACCTTAGCTCTCTGTATCTCCAGTGCCCAAGCCAGTGCCTAGCCCAAAGACATTTAGTGATTATCTCTTGAATAAGCTGATTTATAAATAAACACTGAGCAGTAGTCATGCTACATTTTACTAGGGAATTTCGACACATTTCAAGAATCTCCCTATAATCCTTTATGACTAAATTCTTCTATTCAGTTTCTTCTCTTTTTACTGCCCTCTGCTAACTCTTAATGTGTTATCTTAACTTTAAGCACTGTAATTTTTACTATTACTCAATTATTAATCTTAAATTTTATATATTAAGTAAATTATTAATATAGCTTTTAACTTTTTGTTTGATTTTAAATTTCATTAATTTGTTTCTTCCATATTATTTTTTTCATATTTTCATAATCCACAGTATGTTCTGAGATTATAATTTTTATTATAAGTATTTTTCTACTTAAAATTTTTTTTTATTTCAAAAGGCCAAACATATTTGTTGGACATTGTAACAACAATCATGCATCAGAGAATTGCTTTACAAATTGCTAAATTAGCTTAGGATTTCCCAGATGAATTAATTCAATACTTTCTTTTTTTAAGTACCTGCTATGTGCTGGGCTAATGTTTTATATAAATTGTAGAGACACTATTTTGTCCTTTACAATCTCGGAGAAAAATCCATCACGGGACCCCTTGAGGATTTTCTTGGCATTTGTCTCTGGAAATAGTGATCAATTGTAGTCTAAATTGTCGGAATTCAGACTGGGCGTGGTGGCTCAGGCCTGTAATCCTAGCACTCTGGGAGGCCGAGGCGAGAGGATTGCTCGAGGTCAGGAATTTGAGACCAGCCTGAGCAAGAGCGAGACCCCCCCGTCTCTACTAAAAATAGAAAGAAATTATCTGGACAACTAAAAATATATAGAAAAAATTAGCCGGGCACAGTGGCACATGCCTGTAGTCCCAGCTACTCGGGAGGCTGAGGCAGAAGGATTGCTTCAGCCCAGGAGTTTGAGGTTGCTATGAGCTAGGCTGATGCCATGGCACTCTTACCAGGGCAACAGAGCGAGACTCTGTCTCAAAAAATAAACAAATAAATAAATAAATTGTTGGAATTCTTAAAGATCTAAGATTTAATCAGATCTAGGTGATTTTACAGCCAATTTCTACCTATCCTTTAAAGCACAAATACCTTTTACACTCAAGTATTTCAAGCATTAAAAAAAAACTGGGCAATGTTAGTTGTTTTAAAATATGTTTACAAATTCTTTTACTATCCTTACCTGAAAGGGTGGACTCTAATTCCCCTTCTGAATATGTGCTAGATTTAAGTGATTTGATTGTAATGAATAAAATGGCCAAAGTGTGCAACTTTCCAAGCTTGTTCACAAGAGACATTGTGGCTTATTTCTCCCCACCTTCACCCTCTGTTTTCTCTTTCTAAGGATAACAGCTGCTATGTTTTGAAGATGGTCGGTGAGGACTTTGGAGAGGTCTAAGTGGCAAGGATCTGAGGCCTCCAGGCAATGGCCAGCTCAAACTTGCCAGATATGCCAGTATGCCATCTTAGAAGTGAATCCTGAAGCTACAGTCAAGGATTCGGATGATTGCAGCCTATGCTTACATCTTGACTCCAACCTCAAGAAAGGCCCCAAGTCATATGCACCCAGCTAAGTCAATTCTAGATTCCTGACCCACAGAAATTAAATGAAATCTTAGATGTTCATTAATTTAAGCTGCTCAATTTTGGGATAATTTGTTACAAAGCAACAGATAACTAATAAAGATAGAGAGCTCCACAATTAATTTTATAAGGCTACCATAATCTTAACAACAAAACCTGACAAAGGTAAACCCAAAAGAGAAAATCATAGAATGATTATATATGAATAGAAATGGAAAAATTACTCATGTAAAATATTAACAAAATTTATCCACCCATTATTTAAGATAATAATATAACATGATCAAATAAGATTTGGTCTAGGAATTAAAGTATTAATCAACATTATGAAATCTATCTATACTTCTTTGCAATAGGTTAAAAAAGAAAAAGCATATGATTTCATTAGATGTCAAAAAGTGATTGGATAAAATTAATAAATCATTCCTAAAATTCTTAAAACATGATTAGAAGGCCACTACATTAACACAAGAAAGATTATGCATATGAACACATACACACAGACACAAAAGTAAATATTATTATAAACCATAAAATTATCAAACCCATTTCTATGACAAGGAGGAAAAGACAATGCCTGCTAGCATGTCTAAGATAACATATTGTTTGTGATTGTAGCTAACACAATAAGATGATAAAAGCAACTAATAAATAGTTATTGGAAAGAGTATCCAACATTTTTATTTGGTAATAATAGCATTATATGTAATTAAAATCAAGACAGTCTATTAAATATTGATTAGGATTCATAGAATTTCAAAGTTAACTAGATACAAAATACATGTAAATAATCAATTGCCCAATTATCCTCCCACATGAAGAATTTCAAACAGTGCTATAGTCTAATGCCATATGTCAATATGGGACAGAAGGCACAATGTTATGAAAATCACTATTACATTTGTTGTAAGAATTTATAGAGCTTAATTCAGTGTCACACAGTGACCCCTATTTTGTTGTATTATTTTAATTTTTGTTCTATTATTTTATACCCTATTTAAATTATTTTTAATTAAATGAATGATCCATCAACTCTAGACAATTTTCAGCCATGATCTTTCAAATCTCACATCTGCATTATTCTTTCTGGTTGTCCTTCTAGTACTATGAGTAAATCCATGTCAGATCATCTTACTACTAATTTCAAGTCTTAAACTCACTGTTACATTTTTCTTTCTGCATTTTGGATAATTCCTTAAGATCTGGTTATACAGTTCATTAAATTTCTTCTGCTAGGTCCAATTGGCTATTAATACCATCCAACAAGCTTTTAATTATGTGTTATAATTAATTATGTTTATTTTCTAGAATTTCTATTACATTCTTTATTTAAATCTGTGTGTCCACTCTGTATTTTCTTAGTCCCTCAGCATATTTTATTATTAACAGTTTTTAGTTTACTTTTTATGTCACTAAATTTAGTCATATAGAAGTCTGTATCTGTTAATTCTCTTTTTACTCCTTTTGTTCCCATTGTTTGTTGCTCTTGTTCTTGGATCATATTTCCCTGTTTCATGATGTATTTGGTTAATTTTGATTGTGAAGGTACACATTGATTTTCTTTCATATTTTATCTACAGGCATTTGTCGAGGCCTAAAATTAAGTTTGCTCCTTCAGAGATGTCTTGTATTTCCTTCTCTCAGGAGTTCTGGGGCACAAAACCAGCCTGGGATATCCCTAAATTAAATTCTTAGATTGTGTGTTTTGAATCCCTGTGGTTTGAATGCTGGGAACAAGTAAGCATCAAGGCTGGTTTGTAGTCCATCCAAGCCTCAGCAGCACAATCTACCTGCTCAGCACCCAGGTTCAGAGCTGCCTCTTTTTTCTGCAATCACTGTATGGAAAATATGTGTGTATTTCCAGTTGATCTCTCTACCCAGAGAAGGTAGCTTTTGGTTTTGTGTCTCAACTTTACTTGAAAAGATTTATCAGGCTCCATACCTGGTCAGTTTCCATACAACATCCTAAAAACCAAAGCTCAGGTTTGGGTAAAAGCTAGCTGTAGTGCTTCTAGTTTGACATGGGCCAAGTCCCTGGGCCTGAGTTCCTTACTTTCTTAGCTACTCTTCATTGCTATTAAGAATTTAAAAAATATTATCCAGGCTTTTTATTAATAGTTGTCCATCCAGGTAACATGCTTGCCATATTATGAAAATCTATCCCATAATCCATAAATCCTTGTTTGTCTGTGAGAGAATGAGGACACAAAGATTTCTAAACTCATTCCTCCATCAGTCAATTATCAACCATGACCTAAATTCAGTGTCTCAGCAAGCACTTTACTCCAAGTCTAGCCTTGCACCTCACCATTTTATCTGAAGTTTTGGTTCCTTTTCTTCTGGCCACTCCCTCCCAGCTCTCTCTAGTCTCTTTCCCTAGATATTTTTTCCCCACAATCATCCATTTCCCAGTAGTGAAAACAGTTTACACCATCATCCTACCTTGTGCAGCAGAGGCCACATCCTGCTAGAAGGGGTTTTCCTTCCCTTTCTACCTCCTCTTGTGTTTGGCACTCAGGGACATACAGGAAAGGGTGAACCATATTGCAAAGGGGGCCTCAGTCCTCATTGCCTATCTGCAGGTAGACGCCTTAATGGATTGACTATTTGGCTTCTCTCCTGTTACCCAGAGTATTTTTAAACTGAGTGCTGCTAAAAAACGACTATAGGCCGGGCGTGGTGGCTCACGCCTGTAATCCTAGCACTCTGGGAGGCCCAGGCAGGCGGATTGTTTGAGCTCAGGAGTTCGAAACCAGCCTGAGCAAGAGCGAGACCCCGTCTCTACTAAAAATAGAAAGAAATTAATCGGACAACTAAAAATACATAGGAAAAAAAAAATTAGCTGGGCATGGTGGCGCATGCCTGTAGTCCCAGCTACTCGGAAGGCTGAGGCAGGAGGATCGCTTGAGCCCAGGAGTTTAAGGTTGCTGCGAGCTAGGCTGACGCCACGGCACTCTAGCCCGGGCAACACAGTGAGACTCTGTCTCAAAAAAAAAAAAAAAAAACGACTATGAACTAAGTAAGATTTTTTGAGAAAGTATAGTAACTGACAGAATTTGAAGGAATCTCAAAGACTACTTCCTTTTTCTCTCCCTCTGCATCTTTTAGATAAAATGTAGGAGCCACCTTTCCCTCCCCCACTAGCCTACTCAAAGGCTCGGACAGAAATTGGCCCAAATGCAAAGCAAGCAAACCAGAAATCTTTATAATACTCCTATGAAAACTCACATTACCTTCTACTTTTATTTTCTTTTTAACAGTACTACAGGGTAAAAGTTTTAAAAAAAGAAAAAATGAAGAAATTTAAAAACAAAAGGAAGGAAAAAGCCTCTGAATAGAAGGAAGTTGTCAGAGCATGGTCTTTTGTGCTCAGGGTTAGCAGTCATCACTGAGTCTCGATCAACATCACGGCCAATTTGGAGACCTACACATGAAAACTAAGAGCTGTACATTTAAAAATCACATCTTCAAATCATACTAGTTATCTAGCTATGTGACACTAAATGAAATAATGATTCTATTGAAGTCGTACGTGCCCATTAATGGCACTCAAATTTCTGGTGATTATTGTTATTTCCTGTATTTTACACGCACTCACCGGGCAGCACTAACGTAACATCAAAGATTGCTAACATAGTTTTAAATGTGGTGGTGAGAAAACCAAGAATTCTTTTAGCGAAAGAATTACAACTCACTTGTTGAAAACTGCGTGGCTCTTAAAAGAGCCTTTGGGGTTGGGTATAGAGGCTTACTTGGCAAGTTTACTTGGAGCTGGTGTACTTGGTTACGGCCTTTGTGCCCTCGGACACCGCGTGCTTGGCCAGCTCCCCCGGCAGCAGCAAGCGCACCGCCGTCTGGATCTCCCTGGAGGTGATGGTCGAGCGCTTGTTGTAATGCGCCAAGCGAGACGCCTCGCCCGCGATGCGCTCGAAGATGTCGTTGACGAAGGAATTCATGATGCCCATGGCCTTAGACGAGATGCCAGTGTCGGGGTGGACCTGCTTCAGCACCTTGTACACGTACACGGAGTAGCTCTCCTTACGGCTGCGTTTGCGCTTCTTCCCGTCCTTTTTCTGCGCCTTGGTCACCGCCTTCTTGGAGCCTTTTTTTGGGGCAGGAGCGGATTTCGTGGGTTCAGGCATCGTAGCACTAAAAAACTACACTATCGCGAGCACCTGGGAAAATAATCACCCCCAGCGAGGCCAGGTTCATTTATAGACGCGGTATTCAAATGAGGTTAATAAGATTTCATTTATGATTGGATTAATTTTAGTGTGTCGTCACAAATGCCAACGTAAACGACACTTGAAAGTCTATCTTTTCATTGGCTACCACGTTACTCTACTTTGACCCAATCAGAAAGCCCAGACTAGGCTTCCCAAAGCTACTATAAATAGGTCTCTTTCAGGAGGCTTGTGTTTCTCAGAGCAGTTATCTTTATGGCCACACAGTAATTTTGTATAGTCAGCACTGTTCTCAAAGATGAGGTCTGAACCTGGAACCCATGGGCATCTGTGCTGCAAATAGCCTTATTACTGGAGCAAACAATCAGCGAAGATTATTTTGTTGCTCCTGCAGCTTATTAATCATGACAGCCTCACCAATAACCGTAGGCTGCTTTACTGTTCCAAGTCCTCTCCCTTCGTTGTTTACCGTAAATTCTGGAAATTGCTGCTCATAAACATAGGATATCCCTACCCCCTCCCCAATCGGGCAATTCTAGATTTCGGTTCTACCCTAAATTCAAGTGGTAAAGTTAAACTATATGGCACTAAGTAAACACTGCAAGTGTGCCCCTTAATGTGCTCTGCTGTTCCTTACCGTGTGCCATGCATTTCAATGTGGCACTAATTGGCTACCATCCAGTGCCAAGAATGGGTGCATGGTATTCGCACGGGAGCTCTGCAGTCGCAGCCAACAGCTCAGAAAGGCCAGACTCATTTTCCCAGGGGTCCTCCCCGATTCTTACAGGAAAATGAGAGCTCCCAAAACCACACGCGTACGAAAAGCAAAGTATGGAAACCCATCTACCTTCCCTGGAGGCCCGCCCCTCCTTAGTGGCGTTCTCCTTCCAGCCACGCCCCCTAGGAAAGTGTAACAGCTCTTTTACCGAGATCGGTGGGTGGCTCTGAAAAGAGCCTTTGGGTTGTGTTGAGCGTCTAAGCAGTTGGCCAAAGGACTTTTATTTCTTCTTGGCTGCCGCCTTCTTTGGCTTGGCTGCCTTGGGCTTGGCGGTCTTTGGTTTAGCCGCCTTGGGTTTCACCGCTTTGGCCTTCGCTGGGCTCCTAGGCGCCTTCTTCGGCTTGGCTGCTTTCGCCTTTTTAGGGCTTTTCGCTTTTTTGGCTCCTGCAGTTGCGGCCGGCTTTTTCGCCTTCTTTGGGGTCTTCTTGGCGCTCTTCTTCGGGGCGGCCGCCCCCGTTGCCTTCTTAGGCTTCTTAGCCGCTCCTACAGGCTTCTTGGCCTTAGCTGCACTTGCTTTTTTAGCTCTGGGCTTGGCTTCCCCGGAGGCCGCCTTCTTGTTGAGTTTGAAGGACCCCGAGGCGCCGGTGCCCTTGGTCTGCACCAGGGTGCCCTTGCTCACCAAGCTCTTGAGACCAAGCTTGATGCGGCTGTTGTTCTTCTCCACGTCATAGCCAGCGGCCGCCAGCGCCTTCTTCAGAGCGGCCAGAGACACCCCGCTGCGCTCCTTGGAAGCGGCAACAGCCTTGGTGATGAGCTCGGACACCGGAGGCCCAGACGCTTTGCGCTTCGACGCACCTGCAGACTTGCGGGCCTTTTTCTTCACGGGTGCCTTCTCTGCAGGAGCCGGAGCAGCGGGCGCTGCAGGAGCAGTCTCGGACATGTTGAAGGCGTGCGTGAGAAAGAGCAATTAGAGCCGGAAGCAGAGGCACTGGCCGGGACTCGGGCCGCGGCGCTGCGCCCGCCCGTTTATATAGGGCGGAGCTGCGCCGTGATTGGTGCGCTGTCCAGCCCGCCTCGCTGGCAGCCGCAGAGTGTCCTCCTGGATCCCGAGTTGTGTTTGTTACACCTCAAAAAAAGCCAAAAATATCAAAATTCTGTACACTGAGCTACCCAATTTTTCTCAGATAATGGTCCCCGAAGCCTCAGGATTGACGCAGAACTCAAATTATGAGGAAAGCACAAAACCTTGTGCCAGAAACTAGCAATATTTCCCGCCGTGCTCGGCAAATTTCAACTCAGAGAAACAAAACTTTGTATTTTCTTCGTAAATTATAAACTGATCTTTAACTATGGAGTTTTCTGACCTCTCAAATATGATTCTGCAAGTGGTTAGCTTCTTATACGTCCAAAAAACATGTCACTGGCACTAAAATTTTTATTACAAATCTGCACTTAAGTGAGGGAAGTAACACAGGCTCCTCGGAGAGTCCTGCCTATTGAGCCGAGGGCATTTGAGTTCATCAAAATGGTTTAGTTTAATGCCAAACAAATTATCGCCTATTTGAGGTTAAATTTTGGACCCCTGAGACATCAATCTATGCGACTATGGTTTTATTTCCGTCCGCTACACCTGAGTTTTTAAATAATTCCTTTGGATAATTCTTTCCCTTTCTGCTCCCAAGGGTTGGGGGCGGGGCGGTTTCTTCTCTCCTTTGGACAACTGCTCCATGGGTTGAAATACCTTGATTTCAGGGTATTTGGGAAGGAAGGGAAGTCCAAAACATACTCAGGGTACAGAGATGAAAAAGGATTAATTTTCCAATATGTGTCCATAAAGTTACTGGAAGTGGAGGTGCAGTTTACTTCGAAGAATTTATCTGCAGCCTTGCTGAGTGTTTTTGTCATATGCTTCAGGACCAAATTGTAATATACTAGTTTAAGCTGAAATCAAGCAATGTTCATAAAGGAAAATAAATAAGAACTGTAGATTGGAACATATCTATTACCGTTATTAGAGAAACACAGACCCTGTTATTACTAAATAGTTGATGGATGACTAGTCCACTCACCATACATGATTTCAATCTCTATGAAGATTATAGCCCAATGCTTCTCAGAGCTCCATAAAAAGGAAAATAAGTGACATGTAGGGATTTAATGACAAGTTCAAATTTTGATCTTAGAAACAGAGTTTTGAGAGGCTGTCCAAGCTAAGTCATTGCCCTCTAAAGACATGTTTTGAAAGATGTCTGAAACAATGGATTTGTTTAGGTAGTTGTCCAACCAAGGAATAGTATAAATTGGCAATGACAGCTCAATGAAAACAATTATTTCTAAAAAACGATCTGGCTGGAATTGTCTTTTAAAAACTGCAAGCCATCTTCTGGGGAAACAAAATACAATTTTACCCAGTGCTAAAGGTGATATTCTACTGTTCTGTAGATGTGACTCATTGTAACATGGTATTGGATATCAGTTTAAAATGTAATTCCATTTCCCCAAATCTTCTCCACAGATCCAAACTCTGCTACTAAAATGCATATTATACATAAGTTTAATACAAGCTGAATGAAATGTTTCAAAATAGTCCTGTTTAAATTAATGCTGAATTTTGTATAAAAGTGATATAAATTATCAATATTTCTTAAGCCTTAACGTGTAACCATTTTCAATTTAATTTGTGCACACTAGGGAAAAATATATATGCTCTCTGGTATTTATTGAAATAAAAAAGGAGGTGGATAAATCTCCAAAAGAGACTAGGGAAACTGTATGTGAGCATTTGATTCCAGAATGGTAGGATCATATCCATTTTTAATGCCAACAAAAACCACTCCTTTAAATGGCTGAAATTTGCATGCTACACTGAAGTTCGCTTTCAAATGCCTCACTTTATCCTATGTATTCCCTACTTGTGGGGACTTAAATGTCCAAATTCTGGGATCTTTCAGCTCACCTCTGCTTGCTGCTTATGGTGCTGTGTGTTTTCTGATAAATAAAGCAACTGGACTTAAGACATTGAGGACTGGTCACTGTTAAATCAAGCATTTGTCTGACACTTCTTTATGATGAAATAGGAGCAATATCAAAAGACTTCGTTTTCTTAATGATCTGCCAATAGGCTGACTATATCAAAGCTATGTGTGTGCACATGCATGTTCATGTGTGTGTTTTAGATGTAGGTTTCAAGGCCTTGTTCCAGATGATTCTGATCTAATAACTCTCCAGGGGGTCTTCAGAATATGAATATTTAACAAAATGCTCATGCCCAATCAAGTTTGGGACTCACTGCTGCTGTCACTAGAGGTGACCAACAGGGCAAAAGTGTTTCTTGACATATGAGTGCTCCCATGGATTTCTGGGCTTGCCTGTGAAAAGATGTTCATGCTGGCTATAATCACATATTAGGAGGATGGGGACAGCATTAGTCCAATCCTGACTTCCTTGAATTCACACTTTACTGGCAACTGTAATGGGCTTAAGAAGGAGAAAGGAGAGTAAAGTTAAGCATCCAATAATTAATTATTTTCCGTCCACAGAGAGTGGACTGAACCTTGGCTATCTATGGACTACCTGAATCCTCTGTTACAGAATCTCTACTCTTTATGTCATTTTTAACATTCTTAATAATAATTATTCTCTCCACTTATTGGCTATTGTGTGCTCCCTACATTCTCAGTCAATGCAACAACCCTCTGATATAGATAGTGTCTCCACTTTACCCTGGAGGAAATGCATATGCAAAGGTTAAGCAATTCTCTTGAGAAGACTGTTGGTAAGAGGTACATTCCAGACTCCAGTTTACATAGGTATGACTTCAAAGCATATGCTGTTATTAACCAGTGTTTTCCAGACTGCAGGTCTGAACAAGTATTAGAAGTTGTGAAATCTAGTTAGTTGTGCAAGGCTAAAATATTTCTTTTTTTAATTAATTAGGATAGAATAGAAAATGCCAGATTTCATTGCACGTAGTTTTAGTTATATTCACAGCTCTTTGTGTGCTAGGTCCCTATGTAAAAGGCACTCCTTACTGTGTAGGCTTGTATGTCCAGAGTGGTTAGTATGTTTTCCTCATGCACTTTTTTGAGTTTTTGTAGTCATGCAATATTCTCAGGTGTGTTATTTTTTATTAATGTAAGAAAGTAATTTCTTATCATTGACATTTTTTAAACCTCTAAGGAGTCCTGAGTGATAGAAAATGGAGGACACTTTTGATCATTTTAATTTTGGACATGATATCAACTGTGTTAGGTGGAACAACATGATTTGTATAAAAGTTGAAAGGAAAGGGAAGATTGTGTTTAGTTTCTTTTAGTCCACAATTCTGGGTTCCAAGTGCTTAATTCTGGACTTTGCTATTTTAATATGATGCTACCATGATTGTTTTATTAAAAATAGAGTTTGGAAAAGAGATGCTTTATACTATACGAAGGAACTATATATTATCTTAGACATAGATTTTTCTTTAAGTCAACAATTAACGCCTGTAATCCTAGCACTCTGGGAGGCCGAGGCGGGCGGATTGTTTGAGCTCAGGGGTTCGAAACCAGCCTGAGCAAGAGCGAGACCCCGTCTCTACTAAAAATAGAAAGAAATTAATCGGACAACTAAAACTACATAGAAAA
>NW_012137303.1:1482541-1499071 GCF_000956105.1 Propithecus coquereli
GTGGCACATGCCTGTAGTCCCAGCTACTTGGGAGGCTGAGGCAGGAGGATCGCTTGAGCCCAGGAGTTTGAGGTTGCTGTGAGCTAGGCTGACACTACGGCACTCACTCTAGCCGGGGCAACAAAAGCAAGACTCTGTCTCAAAAAAAAAACAAAAAAAAACAACAATTAAAATTGAGGGTTGCATACCCAGAGTTATTCATTGCAGCATTGTTTGGAATTATAAAATATTGAAAACAACTTTAATGTACATACATAAGAGATTGATCAAATAAACTAGAGCATATTCACACAGTGAAGTAATATGTAGCTACAAAAATGACTGAGGAAGATCTCTATGAACTAATATAGAGTTAATTTCAGGATATACATTTAAGTGATAAGGCAAAGTGCAAAAGAGTATCTATAGTATGATACCCTTGGGTGAGAAATATAAGAAATGTAAGAAAACACACAGTTTTCTGTTAATTGGCACAAAAGAGATACAAGAAAGATAAACCAAAAACTGGAAAGATTGGTTCCTTATGGGAGGTAGGTGAGAAAGAAAAGGGTAGAAAGAAGGAGGAATGGGAAGAGGTAGCAGGGGTAAGAAGGGAGTGACACTTTTTTCAGTATAATTCTTTGTATAATTCTGACTCTTATAGTAATGTTTTATATACCAGCTAAACAAACTATTAAGTAAACAAACTATTAAAACCAATAGAAATGGGGAAATCCAAAATGGAATACAAGCACTAACAAATGAACCAAACTATATTAAATTAATGACAAATTAATAACATAATAACTTAGCTGAAGGGATCGAGGCAGATAAAAGTTAACTTAAGAAACTGTGGAAAACAATATTGACTGGCTACTGTAAAGCTAAAGGAAAAAACCATATATATGTGTAGATATATATATTCGTATTGTAGTCTAATATAGTACAGTGTGTGTGTGTATATATATATATATATATATATATATATATATATAAAAAAAGTGTCTCCCAGGGATATGGGTTATCAATTCTGAAACTACTTTATGAGCACATTAGAATTGAATAAATAAGTAAAATTATCTATATTGTAGATAATGAGAGTCAGTGTTCTCGTTGGTGGGAAAAAAAGTATTTGGCTAAAATTAACTTTATGGTGCTGGATTAGAATCAGAGGTATTAATATAAACTCATTTTAAAAAATAAATCTACAGTTATATAGAGAAACATAGATTTGTGTGTGTATGTGTATGTGTTAGTATACACACATATATCTTCTTGCTCTGTCAGCTGAGAGGGCCTACCAGTGGCAATTATCACACCTTACACACACTCTGGTTTTTAATACCATCCTCCAGTAAAAGGAAATATGACTTCTTAAAGAAGTGGTTGATTCCAAGACTGGGGTAGGGAAAATATAGCTACAAAGGGAAAGTTTACATTGAAAAATCTCAGCAGACACCACCTTAAACGAGTAAGATAAATATCACAATGTAATAACACTTATATCCATCATGAATTCCTTGCATTGAGAAAGACACCTCATCATTTTTGTTGTATTTCCTCGCAAAAATACATAAACTTGTTTCAATGATGAGAAAAACATCGAACAAATGTAAATTGAGGGACATTATTCAAAATAACTGATCATCACTCTTCAAAAGTGTGGATGTCATAAAAGACAAGAACAGACTGCAGAACTATTATAGACTAGAAAAGCCTAAGAAAAAAATAATGATGAATTCTGTGTGGGATCCTGAATAGGATCCTGGAACAGAAAAAGGATGTTAGCGTAAAAATTTGTGAAATTTGAATAAGATTTGAAGTTTAGTTAATATTTTACCAATGTCTAATTTTTATTCCTGATAATTGTCTATGGTTATGTAAAACATTAACATTAGGGGAATTTAGGGAGGGAATTTAGTTGAGGGAATAAGAAATTTTTGTACTATTTTTGCAACTTTCCAGTAAATCCAAGTTTAGGTTCAAAATAGAAAACTTTTCTTAAAAAATATTCTCTTAACATTTTACCATATTATAACACTTTTCATAAATGAGGAAGGGGAAAACTGTATGATATAGATTCTCCATAGTGGTGGAAATACAAATTATTTTTATTCTTATGTCTAAACTTATATGTTTTCAAAATTTCTACCATAAGCATGGATTTCTTTATGATTTGCAAACAATATGTTTCTCTTAAAAGTATGATAAAGTTTAATTTTTTAAATGTCTGCTGAGTATCCCAGACATCCAATTACTGTCTACCTTGTGCTCTCTCTCTCTGTTATATAAATTTTTATTGAAATTGTTTCCTTTTTTTTAATTTATAGATTTAGCTTTTACGTATGTATCCATGAACAATATAGTTCAATTTTTCCTGTTTTTAAAATTTATATATTGTGAAACCAGAGTGTATTTATTATCTTGTGCCTTGCTTTTTTCCCCCTCAATAGAATCCATTCCTCTGTATTATATTGATGCAAAAAGCTCGTTTGTTGATTTCCATTGCTGTTAAATATTATAAATGTGCCACAGTGTATTTACTTATCTAGTCTACTCCTCATCAATATTCTCTTGGGTGTTTAATGTGGCAAATTTAATTTAATTTTGTTGGAAACCTGAAGCTTGGATTTCTGAGCTGTCTCATAAGAATTATGGTGATTCTGAGGCCACCCTGCTGTGAAAATCCAAGCTGCAAATGGAAGATCACGTTTGGGCACTCTGGTTAGCCATTCTGATCTTTAAACCATCCTCCTTCAAGGATCAGAAACGTGAAAGGAGTCTCCATGTGATTCCAACCCCCAGTGGTGAAGTCTTCTCAGCTGAAGTCTCAAACATCATTGCACAGAGATAAGCTAACTTCACTCTGCCTTATCTACATTTCTGATACACAGAATCTGTGGGGATAACAGGATGGTTGTTTTAAGCCCCTAGGTTTGGGGGTATTTTGTTATACAAAAGGAGTAGCCTAAACAGTAATGGTTTTAGTTTATTTTTATGTATTTATTAGCTGATCAGTTGTTTTTTAAGAAATATTTTTAACCATAACCAACATACAGAAAACATTCTACATCATGCACTCACATTCATGCATGCACTCCCTAAATAAAATGAAAGTTTGAGAAAGTAATAGATATCCCTTTGAATGAAATTTTCCCTTCTCTCATTTCCTCCTCTCCCCTTCCCTTCACTCCCTTCTCCTCTCTTTAGTTATAATAAAGTTGATCACAATCCACTAAATTGATTTAATGAATAATGGGTCATAATCAGCAGACTGAAGGAACACCATGTTATAGGCTGCAGTTTAAAAGGCAATCTTCATCTCTATATATTTTACATAATATGTATATATTTTTATATGTTACGTATTTTACCTTATATTAATATATGCGTGCACATACACACACAAACTCACACATGTATTTTAAGCTCTCATCTCAGAATTAAATTGTTGCACATAAGCCTAAGGCTAAATAAATAAATAAAACCACCAAAAACTATGAAAAGAATAAACCTAATAAATGATTCTACATTTAATTTGGATGTTGAAGCATATGGAAACGCCAGGATCCCATTATTATTTCAAGATGAAAGCAGAGAGAGGTTGGTGACTTGCCCTCTGGGCTACCAGGAGGGAAATCCTATGGAATATGGAGGCAGGAAGGGTCCTTGCAAAAGGTGCAGGTAGAGAGTTGTTTGGATCTGGGGATGAGACGAAGTGTTGGGATGTGCTTTCTTGGGTTGGGATATAAAATGTGTCTATATAAAATCTGTCTACATATTTACTCCTATGGGTCAAAACACAGGTTGGGTGCAGTAGTTCATGCCTATAGTCCTAGTGCTTTGGGAGGCCGAGGCAGGAGGATCACTTGAGGGCAGGAGTTCAAGACCACCCTGGGCAACAAAAGAGACCCCATCTCTACAAAAATAAAAAAATTTAGCTGGGCATTGTGGTGCTGGGAGGCTAAGGTGGGAGGATCCCTTGAGCCAAGGAGTTCAAGGTTACAATTAGCTATCATCACATCACTGTACTCCAGCCTAGGCGGCAGATTGAGACTCCGTCTCTAAAGAAAAAAGAAAGAGGGCCCATTAAGAAAATATCAACTACCTTTCCATTAACCTTAATACAGAACCCATAATCATTTCCCTAATCAATCCCTTTAGCATTTATTTATTCAAAAATCTTGCTAGTATCTTTAGAAGAGGTGGTTCAATGAACTAAAATACATTGCATTTGGCCCTCTTGTGTATCTTTTCTCAGTTCTTCAGTTTCTCTTTTTGTCTATCATACTTCCCATTATTATTTCCTCAATATCCCTTTACTTTTCCCTCTCCATTTCCCTTACATTATATGGATTTGCTGGTTTATAAAGGATTATCTAGTTATATAGGATCATTAATTCATATGTGGAGGGCAGTTTGGCTTAATGATTAAGCAGATAGACTCTTGTATGGTTCTCTATTGCTGCATAATAAATTATGCCAAAATTTAGTGGCCTTAAATAATAATAAACACTTATTAACTCACACAGTTTCCATAGGTCAGGAATTTCCATAGTTGACTTTATTCGGTGGTTTTGACTGGGGATCTCTGATGAGATTGGAGTCAAGATATTAGCTGGAGCTTTAGTCATATGCAGACCTAAGCTGAAAAATGGGGCTAGAAGCTTCCCAGATGGCTTCCATGGCTGGCAGGTTGGTGTTGGCTGTCAGCAAAAGGCTTTTGTTCCTAGGCATATGACACTCTCTGTAGGGCTTCAGGAAGTCTCACTACATGGTAGCTGGCTTCCTCTAGAATGAGCAATCCATGAGAGAGCAAAGCAGGAATCACAATATCTATTATGACCCAATTTCCAAAGTTACAATATTCTGTTAGCTCCCTAAATCAGATCTATCCAGTTTTGGAGAAAACTATACAAGTGTGTGAATACCAGGAGGTTAGAATTACTGGGGCCATCTTGCTGTCTGGATATCATAGTTCTGGAGATAGATGACTCTATTTCAAATCCCAAACCCATCATTTACTAGATGACTTTAAGAAATATACTAAATTCTATTTCTCAATTTTCTCATTCCTAAAATTTGGATGAGAATATTGCAGTAGATTGTACCATTGCTCCCCATTTTTTGCTGCCTTTTGTAGGAATGTTAAACATCACTGCTCATTGATATGGTTTTACAATATCCCTCCCCATGTGAGGAGTACTCTTTCCTACTACATCTATAACAGTCTCCACATTGAGTTGCTTTGGTCAATAAAATATGGGTAGAAGTGACATATGCCCACTTTCCAGCAGAACCTTTAAGAGTAATGAGATCCCTTTATGTCATCTTCTTTCAGCCTGGGTCTCTCTATGAAGAAGATATGGAGCAAAGCCATCGCTGATCCATAAAGACATACAATTTGGTTCTGATATGACCCTTCCTGTTGTTATCCACCAAGATTTGGGGATTGTCAGTTATATAATTCACCAAAACCTAACTTATAGAACTATTGCCTATGTAAGAGAAAAACTTCCCCTTCACTCTCTGGGGATTCACTGAAAAATGAACTCATAAAAAGCAGACTAATTGCAGAAAAAGCATACACATTTGTTCATGTTCATACAAGGGAAATTCACAGAGTGATTACCCTCTATCCCAATGGGGTACAGATGGTTATACATTATACTTCTTAAGGGAAAGGGAGACAGGGAAGTGTAGACGGTTTTAGAGGGGTAATAAATTATTTTTGTGGGAATTCAATTGGCTTGCAGAATATACAATGGGCAAGGACAGAGTCTGCTGGGTTCACAGAGCAGACAATGGTTTGTGACAAAAGTCTGCTTACTAGATTTGTTGACAGACTTCAGTCTTTCTTCCTGTAACATGAGTTCAATTAATGAAAACTCAGGGAAGGGACCAGAGATAATTATTTTCTTCTTTGGTAGGTTCAGATTTTAGGCAGATAACAGAACTTGAGAGAACAACTTTATCCTGTGCTTTGGGAGACACTGAGAGTTGAGGGAGGCAGGAGAAGGACAAACAATTATTCTCTTTGCTGGGTCTATCTGATCTTCCTGCAGACAGAGGAAAAGTCTCTTTCAGTGTCGCTGGATCTCCAAGGGCCTTTAATTCAAAGTACTCATTATACCAAGGAGCCATATTTTGGGGTGAAGCTCCCTGCATTCCTTCACATACTTAGTAGGATTCTTGCTAGAATTAGATATTAATAATATTTTTGAAATGCATACAACTATATCTGTCACATAGTGAGTAACCATGTATATTATCTATTAATATGATTATACAGACCTAAATTCACATGCGATAGATTTATAATCCGTGTCATTAATTTATTAATATATAATGAAAGATACATTTGATATTAAAAATAAGTATCATAATTGTGGTTATTGCATTATTTTCTGGTCTGGAGACCATGACACAGATTAGAGGATACTTTGTGAGTATAGAGTTATAATAAGGGATATTTTTGTCAAGCAGTGGTCTTCTTCCGATCAATCAGCTCCTCTAACCCAGGGATTCATGATGTATTGTCTTCAGCTCTGTGGAAAAGATACACTGAACAAGTCACTATTCTATGAGCTCTTCTTTTTTCTAGATAATTATTAACATTTCTTTTCTCATAGTTGCTCTTCCCTGGACTCTACAGACTTATGCTAAGTATACTATCCCTGTATAATTTACATCAGTTACAATATAAGTGTAGTCAGTTACAATCTAAACTATTGCAACATATTTATAAAGTTTACTATGGAATAGATACTATGTGACAAGGACTTTTCTAAGCATTTGACAAATACTCTTAATAATACACTATGTACTATTATTACCACCATTTTCCAAAAAACAAAACTATATATATTAAGTATATTAAAGGTCTTAAAGCTAAAAGAGCTTACCTTCCTACCTCCCTGATTTCTCCAATGACTAATTTTACCATTCTTTGAAAATTATTATTACCCCAAGTAAAATGAAATGTTATTTTGATATTTGTTAACTTTATTTCTAAGAACTTTTCCTTGATTTGGGGGCAAGGTAGAAATTAGGGAGAGGACCAGAAAACAGTAAGCAATCTGTAGGACAGTATATTTATTTTATGAAGTCATGGCATGATCCACGTTAGCTTTCTTCATAGTTTCCACCAGTGGCACTCCCTATTTGTGATGTGGACTTCAGGGTTTTGGGTTTTCTGTTTGTTTCTTTTCTTTCCTTTCCTTTCCTTTCTTCCTCCCTAACCTTCCCACTTTGGTCTCATATGAAATGCCCCTACTTCCTTTCCAACGAGAATGCTATTTCTAAACTTTCCCTATGGAGGAATTCTGGAGTCCCCAATATTCAGAGATTTAAGGGACCACAGATGTCACAGAGCTTCTCACTTTACAAAACAGAAAATTTGAACCCAGAGTGGTGAAAGTACATCCTGAAGAAGTGTCCATCCTCTAGACCTCCAGCAATATGAGGACAAGGGCAGATATTTAGGACTAGAAAACACTTCAAACGCTGCTCTTTGTACATGAGTTGCTCAGGAAAGGCCGAAGTTCATCAGTTGTATTCAGTCTTAATGTTTGTCAGTGTACAATTCAGATAAACAAAGAGATACTACTCTAGAGATTTTATATAGAAGAAATGTAATAGCGATTATTAGATAAGCACATAATGAAAGAATTGAGAAACCCAAAAGAGTCAGTGCAGACAGCCCAAAGATAAGCTGTAGCAGAAAGTTGCCACCTCTCTTTGTGCTAGAGGAACAAAGGAAAGAAGTGATGCTAGCAGGAATTGGGGCTGGAATTCCCATCCCAGTTAAGTAGGAAGAGAACAGGCTAAGGTGGAATAGAGACCACCAGTAGAGATGGGCTATCTGGTGGGATAGGAGTTAGAGTACCAACAAAGCTGGAAAAACCCCAGGAATCAAAGAAGAAAGAAATCACTTGAGCCCCGCGGTTGGAGACTGCAATGAGCTATGATGGTGCCACTGAACTTCAGCCTGGAGGACAGAGACAGACTCTGTCTCTAAAAATAAATAAATAACTTAATTAAAAATAATAATAAATAGGAAGGGGAGAAATACTCTGGCTCCGCCATCATCTTTGATCAGCATCTCCTATTGGCTAAATCTACTGGAAATGAGAGAGCAAGGAAACCTGGGAAATGTAGTTTTTAGTGATGTACACCAGCATCAGAGGGTGAAGAGGCAAATGATAGAAACAAGCAGAAACTCAACGCAAATATTTTCTGCAATTTCAGATGCCTAGGCATGTGACCCTGTACCTGCACTCAACCAGGCTCCCTAGAAAAGACAGTTGTGCACTTCAATTTTTAAAGATGCTTGATCAAGAAGACAGTTTTGCCTTATTTAAAACAGGTTGTGATTTACCCTGTGTGGTAGGAATCCTCTAAGATGATCTCTGCCTCTGAGTGTTCATACTCTTGCATTATCCCTTTTTTTGTGTGTGTGCTGCACCTAGTGACTTGTTTCTAACAAATAGAATGTGTCAAAAGTGACAGTGTGTCACTTTTGAGCTTAGGTTACAAAAGATTGTGGCTTTCATCTAGGGCCTCTCATTTGTTCCTTCTTTTAGAAGAAAGTAGCTGCCCTGTGGAGAAACCCACATGGGAACTTGAGGCCCTTGGTCTAACAGCCCTGAAATAACTGAATTCTGCCAACAACCATGTACGTAGGCTTAGAAGTGGATCAATTCTACATTCAGTTTTAAGATGACTGCAGTCTGGCCATCATCTTGGCTGCAGCCTTGTGAGAGATCCAGAGGATTTAGGTTGACTGAGCCCAGACTCTGAAGCCGCTAAGTTTGGGGAAAATTTGTGATACACTATAAGATAACTAATACACCCAGAGATGAACCAAACAACCGTAAGGGGAAAGTGAACCATAGTGAGGGAATGGCTTTCAGTGTCTGTTATGTGCCAAGTACATTATCCCCATTTAATCTTCACACCCATCCTCTGAGGTGGGTCATTATGACTAGCTCCATTTTCCAGACAAGGAAACCAAAAATGAGAAGGGAAAATAATTGATTCTAGGTCACATTGTGATGCAAAGTAGGCACCTGATGGATGGTCAAACCTGTGCTTTTACTTCTTTTGTCTCACACTGTCCCCAAAATCAAAATCACCAGGCTTTAATGTTGCTGTTATCTGGTTGGGTAGTATACAAATAAAAAGAACAAATTGTTTAAAATCAAATGTCTTCTCATTTTATTAAAATCCAATTCTCATTTATTTCTCTCCCAGATCATCATAACTAAGAAAAATAAAAAAGGATTAGGGCCTCATTTCAGGTGTTTGTTTGTTGAGGACTAAAGTACATGGTACAATATGAAATTGGAGTAATAAGTAATCAAATGAAACCAAATAAAACAAAACCTCTGAAGAGGCAGGCAATTCTTAGTGTTGGGACTCAGAAGACAATACTGCAAAATGAAGGCCTCAGAAGCATTTTTTTTTCTCTTACCTTCTCCTGATTCTTGTCTCTCTGTCTCTTCGTCCCCTTAATGATAGACTGGAATCCTTCTTCCCCAAGGTGAGTCATAGAAACGAGAACCACTTTTCCCCAAAGTCAGCCATAAAACCTAACTCCCACCCCTGCACACACCTTTCTGTATAAAAAACCGCCATAAAGAAATTATCTGAACTACATTGTTTGACTGTAGTTCATAAGACCCCCACTCCAGAAAGGAACCTGATCCATGCCCAGAAGGAAGTAATGCACACTCAGAGAGGCCAAGAAGAATCTGAACAGACAGGCTTTGCTGGGTTTCCCCACTCAGTCTATTATTAACAGCATTAGATCATACCCTTTTTGTCTAATAATTCTACATGGCTGTCCATACTTTGTTGAACTTAAGCATAAAAAATGGAAAATTTTCCCTGTATCTTTGGGTCTTCATTCTGAAAACTCCTGTGTCCATGTTAAATAAATATATATGCCTTTTCTCTAATTAAACTGTCTTTTGTGAGTTGATTTTTCAGTGAAACTTCAGAGGGCAAAGGGGAACTTTTTCCTTGGCCCCAATATTAGTTTCTTGGGCTAATAGACCACTGATATCATTGTGTAATAAAATAATAACTATCATGGTAACAACAGTAACAAGTAGCAAACATCAACTAGCGTTTCTTGAGAATTAATTCCCTTTGTGCTTGGCACTTTCCAAGGCCTTTCCAAGGACCTCCTCAATAACACTATAAACCTGGCCCCCTGTGTTTTAATCCTACCTGCACCACTTCTCCCCCAACCCCCTGCCATCTTATTAGGTATGTGACAGGGGCAAGGTACTTCATTTTTCTGTGCCTCAATCTCCTCACCTAAAAAATGGAATAATAGTACATACTTCATAAACATATTAGGAGGGCTAAATAACATGAGTTAATGCTTGGCACATAGTGAACATCCTAAGCTAATTCATGAAATGAGGTAGAAAGTATATTCATTACAATCCTAATCTCATTTGGCTAGCAGAGCAGTAAATTTGGGCAACAAGGAATATCTGATTCTGAGGTACAGCTTCTGAGCCAAAAGTTAGTTCCAAGTAGTCTGGTTCCTAAACACGTAGCCAGAGGACCAGTCCACATGTGCCACTCCACAACGCAAATGTGAGGCACCAGAAACCAGCAGCTGAGCTCTCAGGTCCTGCATGACTGAGTCCCACTGGGGCATCCACAGAGTGCAGAGGTAGGGCCTCCACTATTTCAGTGCTGACCATCTGGTGTGAAAACAGGAAAGATGCTTTTTCAAAATGCTCCTTTAAAAATAGTTCATGCTAAATGGAGGGGAAAGAGAGAGAGAATAGGAAAAGAATGGACAATAGAAAGGGGGGCATGCAAGAGGATAAATGGAAAATTATAGAGAGAACTGTTGGTTTTTGTCTTTGTTAAGAGCATTTGAGAAGATGAAATACTAAATGATTAGAATAATGATTAAAAAGTTAGATCCTGGCCCCATAATCAAAGTTTGTATCCACTCATTTCCACTGACTACCACCTCTAGAGGTAATTTAACTCCTAACAGGTCTACCCACTCTTGCCTTCTGTCTGTCTTTCAGCAGGCATAGTCGCTTGTGCCAGCTGGAACTTGTAGGCACAGGTTAGCAGATGCAGTGCTCATTCTCATGCAGCCTGCAGATCTGTGAGCCTGGGAAGCAGGTAGCCTAACACACAGGGGGCTGTTCTCCTGAAGGGAACTCACATATAGCCCATGCTGTTCCCTTTTCATAGAGAAAGCATGAGAGCAGACTTGCAAAGGGAGAACAAACATTTTCTGTGTGAATGTCAGCTAGGAAAGCCAGCCTCCCAGCATCTGGGAACATTGGCTGATCCTCCCACAGGGGAAGCAGCAGCCCTTGTTCCCATTTCATTGCCAGGCAACCCAGAGAAAGTCCCTGGGGTCATCAGTTAAACAGCTCTGCTTGTGTCTTCACAGTGCCTTTGCTTATGGCATTCCTGCCATGCTGTTGCTGGCAGTCCACACTCCCAGTATCACCACTGGGCAGACCATGGCCATTCTTTTAGAAGGCATCTCTCCGTCTGTGGCAGGAAAAGAATGTCAGGGAGGGCCTCACTGACATTTCACTGAAGGTGAAATTTGAGGAAGACTGACAGAAATAAGGTATTGAGGCAGGTGAGTATCTATGAGAAGAGTGTTCCAGGATTCCTCATAAAATTTGGAAAGCAGACATAGAGGAGGTAAGAAACAATACAGACATGTATGCACTGGGTACTGATGCTAGGAGAGACTGTGGAACTTGAATCATGCCAGATGCATAGGGGTCATTTGGGAAATGAGACAGTACCTTTCTAGGTAGGAAAACAGCACAATAGAGTGAGCCAATGTGCATGGGGAGGTGGGGGAGAGAGAGAGAGAGGGAGAGAGAGAGATGTGAGATGAGACCATCATCACCAGGAAGGAGCAGAGGATATTTAAAGCAATGGTGGTATGCTGGCAAATGTTGAGCAAGAGGCTTTCAAGAAACAAAACAAAAACCCCTAATTTGTAGCATTTGCTAATTCCCATTTAGCATTTAGCATTTAGCATTTGCTAAATACTGCCATTATGGCCAATTTCAGGCTACCAATGTTACATTGAACAAATGGTAGAAAAGAAGGAAGGAAGAATTCAAAATGACACATAAATTTTCAATTGGAGACCTGAGAAAATGACTATACCAAGGACATAAATATAATTCAGTGTGTGGATTTGGACAAACCATTGACCTGTTTTTGTGACCATGCACAATACCAAGTAGTTCAGACCCCCAGTGTCTTCATCCTCAATCTGCAGGGACTGTGTTAAAGAAATAAAGGTTTCCTTCTGTGCTCTGCCCTGCATTTATCCTTTCCTCCCACAGAGACAATGTACCTAGGGCCCTTCTCCTTAAGGGCCTTTCTCATTTTTCTTTCCTCTGCCAAGGTTGCTAAGGTACCTAGTAGGGATGAATTCTCCATATCTTCCCTGAAGGCAGGGAGTCAAGTTGAACCAAAAGCACAATGGGAAGACTGTGGAGCATCCCTGCCTCTGCTCTGGGAAAGGTGGATCAGCTGCGTTTGAAACACCACCAGGACTGCTGCTCCTGAACCCTGGGTTGAGCTTGTGGGAGTTGTGTGGGTATACTCCACCACCATTCCAACATGGCACACCTACCAGGCTTTATTCCGGAGTATATTGCAGCCAGAAGCAGTTAGTGCTTTGACTTAACCACCCCAATTACTTTAATGTCTGCAAGTGGAAGCCAGCAAATCCCTGAGGGAAATCCCAACATCTTTTCCAGCTTTAATTTTTCCACATTTGGAGATAGTTAGAGAGATAGTCTTTATATAATCCTGCACATGATCATATCAGATTTTACAAGGAACAAAGTGCTTTCTCAAGTGCCATTTTATTTGATAGTTTTTCACAACTCTGGGGAGCACTATTATTTCATTCTATAGATGACAAGCCTGATCTTCCGAGATGGCAGGTGACTAAACCCCAGTGAGACACTAAGTGGCAGAGCTAGAACACAAGCTCAACTATTTTAGCTCCAGATTCCTGTCTTTCCAGAACACCTGACTGCATGTCTATGTATGTGTGTTCACCCACACACGGAATCATTTTTTATAGCTTTATTGTGTAGTTATTTGTTAAGAATAAGTTAACAACCTCTTAACCCCTTCTTCCTACTAAGCCTGTGAGATTGGGTGACTCTAACACTGGCTTCTGAAAATTCACGGGCAGAATTGAAATCTCTACCCAGAGTAGGCCTCATGAATTCATTAGCTATTTCTTGAGTAACTACTATATGCCAGACAACATTGGGCACTGTCCTGGGAGTTGGGAATATAGAGCAGACCAAACAGGCTGGCTCCTAACCTACTTACTGGAGTAGCAGAGACATTCTTACTTAAAACCTGATCTGGAGTGAAGGTAAGAAATTAGGCATGAGGGGGCAAGCAGGTTAGGAGCATGTGTTTTCTAATTCCTATGCAGGGAGGGAAGGAAATGGCAATTTAATTGGGAAGGTGTCCTAGGCAAATAATTAATGGCACTGCCTTCCTCCCCCTTTATATCACCTTTTATTTCCTCACACCAGTCTGGAATTCAGGGATTCTGCTCCTATCACAATGTATCACACATAACTCTCACACGCATACACAAAAGGTGTTGAAAATGAAATAATTTTATTTCTCCTGATTTTTTGAGCTCCAAACAATCCATACACGTGATCTTTTTCATTCTCATAGTCACCTAAGATAGGTATCACCTCCATTTTACAGACAAAGAAATTGAGGTTCAAAATGACCTGGTGACAGTCACATAGTTTTTAAGGGGAAGAACCTTGAGTCCAACCCAAGAGTGACTGGAATTTCAGTTTACTGTCCACCATCCCAGCAGAATAGGAGAGTAATTTCAATTTTGCTGTAAATCAGAGTTAATCATTCCAGAAATGTTTTAAAGCAAAAGACTAGAAACAACTCGAGTGCCTACCAACAGGACACAGGTTACATAAACTACAAAGCATCCCTATAGAGCAATACCATGCAACTGTGTATGGGAAGCTCCATGTGTTCTCATATGGAAAGTTCTCCAAGATATATTGTTATGAACAGAGCAACTGTATACAGTCTGCTACCTTGTAAGAAGGAAAAGGGTGGAGATAAAACATATTCATTATTGACTGACATCAGCATGAATTCACACTGGGCAGATACACAAGGAAAAAAAGTGATTAACTGTGGGAATTTGAGGGGTGGATTCTCAATACACATCTTGTTATTGTATTTTAAGTTGTTTGAACTCTGTGAATGTAATACTTATTCAAAAAATTAAACACATTTTGTACTAAAGAGAGCTTTCCCTTGATGGTATTCTTTCTCTCTCCTCCACCCTCCATATTCCCACACACACACAAACAAAAAGAAATAAACCTAGAGCAAGTTTTTACTATAAAAACATTTGCAGGTGCAGAGTCAATCGGCGACATAGGAACATTTACCCCGTCCATCCATTTATTTCTGAGAATTGATGGGTTTGGCAGACACTCAGGATCCTAGCATCTCTCTGTAATGAGAAGCTTTTGAAACCTAAGAGAGAGAAGAAAAAGTAAATATATTTGGGAATCTCCTTCTTAGCCTTCCTCACATATACAGAAAAACTTACACATCCCTCTACTCAAAAGTTAGCTTTTCTCCAGGTATCAGCCCTTCTTAATTCCTCATGGAATAATTCCCTGTGGTAAAAGGAGCCAGCCTCCCAGGGAAGATGCTCTGATTTTGCTGTTCGGATAGAATTTCCAGATTTGAAAAATAAAAATACAGATTTTCCAGTTAAATTTGAATTTCAGATAAACAATTTTTTTTAGTATAGTATGTCTCATACAATATTTAGGTGACATATTTCTACTGAAACAATTATTTGTTGTTTATCTGAAATTCAAATATAACTGGGTAGCCTGTATTTTATCTGGCAAACTTATCCTCAGATGCCACCTGGAAGAAGCTGGTTATGTGCTCTTGAACTCATTAGCCCAGAGGGACAGGAAGTACCTAGTCCAGTACAATACAACTTTCTGTGATGACAGACACATTCTATATATGCACTGTTCAATAAAGTAGCCACCAGCCACCTGAAATGTGGTAAGGGAGACTGAGAAACTGAAGTTTTAATTTAATTATTTAATTTAAATTGTAAAAAAATCACATGTGGCTAATGGCTATTGTATTGCAGAGCACAGTGCTAGAATTAGTCATGTTATCTCCCTCCAAATCTAGCAACTGGGATTTAGGATTTAGTGGTGGTTAAAATGGTGAATAAACTCACAAATCTCTGTGGTTTAGACAGTGACTTCCATTTGCGCTCACTCATGTTTTGTTGTCAACATATTCATTCTGAGTATTTGCTCTGAGTCTTTACTGAAGATCTATTACATAGGAAGGATGTGAAGGGCCAGAGTACAGAGATGAGTAAGGTAGAATTCTTCTACAAACTCGCTCTGTAGATGAATGTTAATTGGATAATCCCAGCATTGGAACATAAAATGCAGTGAGGTTTTGTTATTGCAGAGTAAACATTGTTAAGTGGATGAAACGACACAGATTTGGTCACACACACCAGCTGTGTGACCCTTTTCTTTCCTTAATTTAAAGCAATAATCTATTAGTCATAGACTCAGAGCATATTAAAGATTATTTTATGCATGATATCAGCCAGCAGAAAACAGGCCCTCAAAGAATTAATGCCTATCTAGGCAACTGAGGGTTACTGTGACACACTATGTTTGGAGATGTTAGTGCAGAAACTGGGAGAGTGTGGAAAACAAATGGGGTGTACTTCGAAATTTCACTGTGTTCCTGGTAGCTGGGTAGGGTGAGTAGGTAATGTATTAACAATGGAGTTTGTGAACAGACATTTTTATACAGAAATTCAGATAATGATGCACTGGGCAGCGAAAGGGCTTTCTGGGCCACAAAATATCTGTTCTCTGGTTCATTCACCAGATATTTAAGAATTCCCTAAATGTCAGACCTTCTGCTAGACAGAACAGTGAATAGGCCTGGCATGGTGGCTCATGCCTATAATCCTAGCACTCTGGGAGGCAGAGGCGGGAGGATCCACTTGAGGTCAGGAGTTCCAGACCAGGCTGAGCAAGAGTGAGATTCCATCTCTACTAAAAAAATAGGGGGAAAAAAATTAGCCAGGCAACTAAAAATAGAAAACATTATCTGGGAGTGGTGGAACATGCCTGTAGTCCCAGCTACTCGGGAGGATGAGGCAAGAGGATTGTTTGAGCCTAGGAGTTGGAGGTTGCTGTGAACTAGGCTGATGCCACAGCACTGTAGCGTGGGCAACAGAGCGAGACTTTGTCTTAATAATAATGATAATAATAATTCTTCAATTGCTATTAATGTATCACTCAGAATTCCATTAAGAGATCCAGGAAGGTTTAAAGAAAATCCATCAAGGGAAGTCTTACAAACTAAAACCAGTCATCTATAAACTTTAAGAAATTTCTAATTTTATCTGATTTCCTTAATAATAATGATAATAATACTTCTTCA
>NW_012137303.1:1499121-1518719 GCF_000956105.1 Propithecus coquereli
AACAAATAAAAAAAAAACAATGAATAGACAGGCCAGGTCCCTACTTCACGGAGCAAAGTGTAATGGGGACAGAGAAACAACATGGGTTCTAATAAAATCTGAGACTGTATTTTAAAGAATATAAACAGTATGATTGATAGAATGTAATTTGAGGTGGGGAATGGAGAAAGGGAGCTAACTTTTTGGTTTCTCTTTTTATACTTTAAGTTATAAGCTAATACATGCTTAACACTTCACACACAGATGTTTATAAAAGTTAATCTCTCTTCATCCAATTCTAATTTCACTTCCCTGAGATAATTAACATGATGGGTTTTCTTCTACACCTTTCTCTATATTCATTTACTCTCATCAGTTGTGTGTGTGATTCTGTCTCATTGCATGATTGTTTTTGGTAGCTGCATCTTATTCCACAGTATAAATGGATGTTCCATGGTTTGCTTATGTCAACAGTATTCTTAGTTATGGTTATTAAGATGGTTTATAGGTATAATCAGAATTTTTTTTCTTTTGTTTCTCATTACAGTGTTGAAAAAGAGTCCTTACGCCTATAACCTTACATAGAGGGGTCTTTATTTCTAGATGCTAGACATTCCCCCTTCCCAAGTATCTATTAAAAAAGTTTAATAGATATTGCCAGGACAAATTTTCAAAGACCATTTGACACTGGCAATTCTTCATCCTCAACAGTCCTGAATATTACTGGTTTTAGTGGTTGTCTAAGGTAAGAAATGGTATCCTTTTGTTGCACTAATATGCATAACTTAACTATTAGGAAGAGTAACAGTTTTGGGGTTTTTTTTGTTTTTCATATGTATTGGCCATTTGAATTTAATAAAGGACATAAAATACCCTGTTTAATCATATTTTATGTTATTTGTTGTTTGCCTTTTTCCTAACAGCTTGCAGTTCTTTGTAAATTGAGGTCATTAACCTTATATATGTTTTGCAAATCCTTTATCCCAATTTATCGCTCATTTTTTACTACTTTATTTCCATATACTGTGTCTTAAACCTCTTTTTGGCCTATATGGTCTGTGTCCTTTCCTATACAGCTTTTGTGTCCTCCCCAAAATACACACACACACACACACACACACGTGGTATACAAAGTGTCTTCTAAAATGTCTTCTGATATTTGTATTTCGTATGTTTAGATCTTTAATACACCTAGGCAGGTCTATTTTACATAGGCTTGTCTGAGAAACAGCTGAGACTTGAAGGGTGAAAATGAGCTCACCAGAAGAAAAGTCAAAGGACAGGCATTTCAGATAATGAGTCACAATGTGATGTGAATGTGATGTCACAATGTGAACATCTTGAGGCAGCAGACTTAGCTGTTTGGTGGAAAGAGAGAGCTGCGTGGCTAGAACAAGCAAAGGAGATGAAGTCAGAAAGGTGGACAGTGGCCAGAGGTGGTCATGTGTGGTCCCTCAGGTCCTGGTAAGGAGTATGAAGAATGAATTAAGACATGTATTGGTGGTGTAGGTGATGTGACTCACAGTTTGTGTTTGTGGAGATGAAGGAAAAGCAGCAAGTCTCACTCCTAGAATGTTGGATTGAATAAACGAATTTATGTTAGTGTCATTTACTGAGTTAGGAGGACTGGAAGGTATAACAGGCCTAGGGATCATAATGTTAAATCTTGTGTCTTGGTAGTATTCAGGTTGAGAGACCTGTTAGAGTTCCAAATGAATATGTCAAGTAAAAATTTAAATACATACATTTGCATTTCAGGAAAGAGATCAGGGCTGGAGATGTAAAATTGGAGGTTTATTACATATAGATGGTCTTTCCAAGTGTAGTATTGATGAACCCCATCAAGGTGACAAAGCAAAGAACAGGAACCAGAAATAAGCTCCAAGTTTCTAAAATTTAAACCATATTACAATCCAGTCATTGTGACATGAATATTTAATGCAAGGACAATTTGTTGTAGAATAAAGGCCTTTCAGCTATGGCTATTAACAAATACAGGAAAGAATGGACATGGTCATCTGCCTGGTATCCGTGGGATTACCTATATGCCAGGAAGAGAGTCTCACCAAAAACTGACCCTGCTGACACCTTGATCTCAGACTTCGAGCCTCCAGAATTGTGAGAAAATAAATTTCTCTGGTTTAAGCCACTGGTATGTGATATGTTGTTATGGCAGCCCAAGGAGACTAAGGTAGATTTGGTGTCAAGAAGTGGAGTGCTGCTACAACAGATACCTAAATATGTGAAAGTGGCTTTGGAACTGAGTGATGGGTAGAAGCTAGATGAGTTTTGAGGTCCATGCTAGAAAAAGCCAAAGGGACTATTGGTAGAAATATGGATGTTAAAGGCAATTCTTGTAAGGGCTCAGAAAGAAAAGAGGAGAACTAGAGAGAAAGTTTCCGTTTTCTTAGAGAATACATAAATAATCATGAATGAATGTTGGTTAAAATATGAACATTAAAGGCCATTCTGGTGAAGTCTCAGATGGAAATGAGGGACAGATTATTGGAAACTGGAAGAAAAGTAATCCTTGTTATAAAATGGTAAAGAACTTGGCTGAACTATGTTCTAGTACATATTTAGCAGAAGAGATTTCTAAGCAAAGTATTGAAGGTATGGTGTAGGTCCGCCTTACTGCTTATAGTAAAATGTAGGAGAAAAGAGATGAATTGAAAAAGGAATTTTTAAGCAAAAAGGAATCAGAATTTGGAGATTTTGAGAAGTCTCACCCTATCCGTACTATAAAAAAATTGAGAAAGCTTTTCTTGAAGAGGTATGGTTGAACAACCATTTGATAAAGAGATAATGGGTCCAACTCATGAACATAATCAGCCATCTCAACAGAAGTCAGGAAGGGATATGGGATTATAACAGCAGAGACATTGCCAGTTTGGACTAAATTAGAGAAAATGCAAAGGAATGAAGAAGTTTGTCAGACTTTTTGGATTCTACAGGACACTGCCAGATAGTTAATATGTACTATCCTTCAAGAAAGGGGAAGAAGGACCCCAAAGGCAATTAAGAGATCATTAGGGTTGCCACTCCTACCTCAGACTCAGAGTGCCCAGGCAGAGACAGGGTAGGAGTAAGAGTGGGTAGGAAAGGCAGACTCCACCTTAGTTTCAAGGATGAAGGATGCCGACAAAGCTGTGTGGGAGACTTACTCACAGAGAGCTTCCCCCTATGGGACCCCACCAAACTGAAGGGTGGGGCTTCAGGCAAAGCAAAAGGAGTAGGCCACCGCCAGAGTTGTGGAGGTGACTCTGCAACACCAGTGGGCCTGGAAGTCAGAGCATTAAGTCAAAGATTATTGTCAAGCCTTAAGATCTAATGGACTTTGTCTTGCCAGGTTTTAGTCTTGATTAGGGCTCATCACCCCTTCCTTCTTTTCTATTTCTCCCTTTTGGAATGGGGAATTTCTATTCTACACCTGTCCTACCATTGTATTTTAGAAGAATGTAACTTGTCTGGTTTTACAGGTTCAGAGGAATTTTACCTCAGGATGAATTGTGCCTTGAGTCTCACCATATCTGATTTAGATATTTAGATGACACTTTGGACTTTAGAATTGATGCTAGAATGAGTTAAAACTTTGGGGGCTATTCGGATGGAATGAATGGATCTTGCATGGAAGACGGACTTAAGTTTTGGTGGGCCAAGGGTGGAATGTTATGGACTGAACTGTGTCCCCCAAAATTCATATATTGTAGCCCTAAACCCCAATGTGACTCTATTTGGAAATAGGACCTTTAGGGGGAATTAAAGTTAAGTAACTTGTATTTATTTGACCTACTAAATAGATGAAATACAAAGTTTTGTTACTGGATCTCAGAGAAGAAAAATTTAAACAAGTCTTTATCTACTTTCCTCACAATCAGTTTATCAACTCCTGTAGCTCTTTACCAAATCATCTTCCTACCTGTTCCTTTGTTTCACTTGTCAGACCTTAAATCAAAAGTGTACCAGCTTTTTATCTGGGCTTACAGTATAAACATATTGTCAAGATTCACCCCTCTTCTGTTAAAGTAGATTCCGGGGAAAATTACCTCTGGTGCTTCCCTTAAGTTCCTCAGAGTTTAGAATGCCATTAGTAACATTCTGCTATGTGGACAAAGTTCACCCATTATGGTTTTTTTGTTGTTGTTGTTGTTACTGTTTCCATCTTTCCAACAATAATCTCTTAAGAGAGAGGTGATTATAGAACAGCCAGCAGTTAGAAGTACTGGCTTCCTGGCCTTGGAATTTAGACAACTTAGACAACAAATTTAGAACTTGTTTAAGTTCTGTTCCTTAGTTTCCTCATCTTTAAATTCAGAATAGAGCTAGAACCTACCTCTAGGATTGTTGGATTAAACAAATTAATATGTTGGAAGTACACAGAAATGTGCCTAGCACACAGTAACTGTCTAAATACATAATCTTTCTTGATCAGCCTGTGTTCTAATTTCAAAATCCACACTGCCAAGCTAGGTTCTTTTCACGGCAAGGGGAGCAAAGGCATGCCTGAAGAGATGGAAACAGGAAAAGGTTGAGCAACTCTGCCAAGGTCATGCACCTGTTGGAAGTTGTGTTGAAAGGCAATTTGACACGTAAATGAAAATGACCCCAAGGCTGATATGAAGCAATTCTTGACCTAAGGATCTACGATCTCCAACATGAAGGAAATACTAGGAGGAAAGACTGGTTCTCACAAGCCCATCGGGCCCAGGAGCCTGGTGAGGCCAGCCCTCCCAAGTCTGATGACTCAGCCTAGCTGTTCATTAGAATCATTGCAACTTTAAAAACTCCTCGAGAAATTCTAACGTGTGGCCATCAAGGTGATCACTTGTTTTTCTGCCACTTTGCCTTCACCCTAAGTCCTGGACACCCAATCCTTTTCCTTTGAGGGTGGTTGCAGTGAAGGAGGTGAAGAGAGGGAGGAAGGGAAGAGGCTGGACCCGCCCCAAACCGGTATCAGTATCGGGAAAGTAGGAGGCCAGTCCACAGGAAGCATATCCTTGAATTAAAAAAAAAAAAAAAATTTCTCCCGGTAGGCACTCGGAATTCCAGGCAAACCGCTTCAGTGAAGCTCCAGGAGTACTGACTAAGTGGCTGCATCTGCTTGGCTACTCTGAGCAGCCGAGCGATGAAGCGTGGGCAAGACTTAACCCCCAAGTTGAGTCGGTTAAGGCTTGCCCACTCTTCTCTGCCCACTCTTTCCCTGCCAATGCACAAACCGAGTCATCCAGAAGAAAAACTTGCTGAGACTCAAAAAATGCGGGAAAATAGGACCCTAGCAGTTCTTTCACGGTTCCAGATCTCTCTTCTTCTGGTTGGAGCAGCTATTTCCAGATCCCTAGCAGCAAAGGTTTGGGGGAGGCCTCTGGCTCCACTGTGCTTTTCTGGCTGCGTCAGGAACCTAAGCACAAGTCTCAAGACAACAATAGTATTAACTCCAGTTCGTGTGAATGTCAAACTCTTCCAAGTTAACGGTATTAGGTTGTTTAACTGGCACAATCTACACCCGATTTACGGATAAAATTTCGGTTTCAGAGATTAGAAATCGGCTGAATCTTACAACTGGTAAATGGAAGAGCTCCTATTCCAATCTATGTTCAGTCTGTTGTAAAATACCACATACCAAATCCGAGTTATCAATTTTAGAGACCCCTTTCAGGGTCCTGTTTAAATTTTAGACTGCACTTTGAACATTAACACAAGTAGACCCTGGAACGTAACAGAACTAGAAAAGGCGGGCTGCCGTGCAGCCTAAAACGAGAACAAATCCAAGAGGGTCTAGCCAGAGAACAGGAAAGGTTAACGGTTAGGTTACCTTGAAGAACTTCTGAACACTTATTTAAAGGAGTAAGAACGAAAGTTTCAGACCACAGGGCATCTCCGCATTTAAGCTGTAGTTAGGAATTACTGACCATAGTCAACCACTCAACCTTGGAAAATGCGTCCAGAAGAGCACTTACTTCGTGAAGAACTATTTCCCACAGGTAAAATATTTTTCCATTTCTATACACTCAGCCTTATTCCAAAAATCTCAAAGCGAGAATATAACTAGTTATCCTAGCTTTATTATAGCTAACTTACCTTAATATTTTTCCTTTTTATCTAAACAGTGAGTTTAGCTCTTCCTTTGAAAGGGTGGGGGGGCTCTGAAAAGAGCCTTTGGGTTTGATAGCCTTTCCGGAAATTCAGATGCCTGTCAAATCACTTGCCCTTGGCCTTATGATGGCTCTCGGTCTTCTTGGGCAGCAGCACGGCCTGGATGTTGGGAAGGACACCGCCCTGTGCAATAGTCACTCGGCCAAGAAGCTTGTTGAGCTCCTCGTCGTTACGGATGGCCAACTGCAGGTGGCGCGGGATGATGCGTGTTTTCTTGTTGTCACGAGCCGCGTTGCCAGCCAGCTCCAGGATCTCGGCGGTCAGATACTCCAGTACCGCTGCCAGGTACACTGGCGCGCCGGCCCCCACACGCTCTGCGTAATTGCCCTTGCGGAGGAGGCGGTGGACACGGCCCACGGGAAACTGTAGACCTGCACGAGAAGAACGAGACTTCGCTTTAGCACGAGCTTTGCCTCCTTGCTTGCCTCGGCCAGACATCGTAAACAAACAAAAATACTAGACACCTAAGCTCCTGAAAATAAGCGAGATCTGGAAGTGTGTGAAACATGGCTGCTTTTATAGGTATTTCCTGGGGAGTAACTCCGATTGTCTGATTGGCTAGGAGAGAGTGTCAGACAAGTAGCCAATAGAAAAGCTGTATTTCCATACTTCATTTGCATAGTTCAGCCCCTGGATGACAACTCCGCTGCTTGTCTTCCAATTAACTAAGCTGACCTCAGAATCCCTCATTAGCATAAAAGCCCTATAAGTAGCAGAAATCTGGTCATTTGGCCCACACTTCTGGTGTTGTAAGAGTTTAAAATGCCTGAGCCAGCTAAGTCTGCTCCTGCTCCGAAGAAAGGCTCTAAGAAGGCTGTGACCAAGGCCCAGAAGAAAGACGGCAAGAAACGCAAGCGCAGCCGCAAAGAGAGCTACTCCGTGTATGTCTACAAGGTGCTGAAGCAGGTCCACCCCGACACCGGCATCTCATCCAAGGCCATGGGCATCATGAATTCATTTGTCAACGATATTTTCGAGCGCATCGCGGGCGAGGCTTCTCGCCTAGCGCATTACAACAAGCGCTCGACCATCACTTCTAGGGAGATTCAGACGGCAGTGCGCCTGCTGCTGCCGGGAGAGCTGGCCAAACATGCCGTGTCCGAGGGCACCAAAGCTGTCACCAAGTACACCAGCTCCAAATAAATTTTTCAAGTAAGCGTCTGCCCCCTTAATTCCAAAGGCTCTTTTAAGAGCCACCCCCATATCCACAAAGAGAGCTGTGACCAGTAGATTTAGTTTCGGGGTATGTTGAGAGGGGTCGGCAGTGAGCATTATTTTTGTAACTTTAAATGAATCGTGAGCCCTGAAAGGGAGTATTCAAAATGAATCCTAACCGACTAACAGCCTAAATTCAAAATGGAGCCAAGCGGCCATTTACAGACTAGACACCACACACGTACTCTACGTTCCCACAAGAAACGACACATTGGTGTGACTTGAGTACAGTCGTAGCCGTTACTGTTTACCCCTCCTTAAAGCGAGGGCTGCTGGGAAAGCTGTTTGTCTCACTCGTTTACATAGCGGACCGGAGTGAGAACCTGGGCAGGAACTTTTTTACCGATAAGCTTAACTCTGCTGTGCTCTTTTCGAGCACACGTTCGTTCTTCCAGATTTGCAAACTGTTGCGGTAATAAAGTCTTCTAACCTAATTTTTCTTTCTCAATAGTTTTGTTAGCGGGACTAAAGTAGTACAGAACTAATTTTGATGTAAACAGTTGGCAAATTCTGCTTTATCTATCGTCGTCCTCTATTCAATTGGCTTATCTACTTAAGATTCAAACCAACGCTTGTTTTTTGAACCCCAGTGCTCAGTCTCTGCCAAAATTGGTCTGGTGTTGTCTGAACGTTGTGTCTTAAATTTAAGCTTCGTAGGTGGCTGGTAAAATGCAGAAATTGTTGAAAAGCTCTCATTTAGGAGAGGCCAGCTCAAAGTGCTGGATGAATTGACAAGCCTCCACTGGAGACTAACTGAAGGCAATTAAGCTGGACTGGAGGTGGGGGAAAAGGAGGGAGTAGCTTTAAACTTGGCATACACTGTATGTTTCCTTAGAGAACCTTCCCCTCCCGGAAAACTGCAGTCCGTTTTATAGGCTGGCAAATGCCATCTTCCTTGAAGCACTTTACTCATGATCTTTGTTTCCGACGAAGATTTTAAGATGAAAGAGTAGAAGCACTTTACCTATTTTATTCAAGCCTAGAACACATTTTCGGCAGTTAAAACTGGTTTGCTTTCTCCATTAAAAATGGAAAATAATTTATTTAAAAAGATTTTTTAAAGTAATTTTAGATAAATACTATGTGATTTAGGTTGCAAAATTGCTTAACGTTAAGAACTCTGTGATCTTAAATCTGCAGTTTTCTTTGACACCTGGAAAGTATAATAAACTAAGGCCAGTCTTTGGTGCCAGACAAGCCTCCAATTGAACACTGCTCTGCTCTGCTCTGCAATCACTAGCTACCTTACCTGAATGATTTATTTGAGTTCTGATAAGAATTGATGCAGCACTGAACTAATTAAGGTGGTAGCCCAGATGCTGGACACTGACAGATGCTTGTCGCACGTGTTCCACGGCCAAACTCAAGATTTCCGGAGTCTCACAGCTGAATTATTTTTTCTATGCCTCTACTCAAGGACTTGTGTCCAATCCTGAATGACCCCTCTCCTAACTGCCAACTAATCAGTTTAACCAAAAACTGCAAACAAGATTCACTGTTTCCCAGACCAATTTCAGTGTTTTTTGCCCCCTACCTTCCCCTTTCTCTTATATAAATTCTGCTTTTGCCTGTGTTGGATGAAATTGCTTGTTCTCTCTTCGATACAAGTAAACGGTAGGCTGATCATTAACTCCTTGATCATTTATTTCTGGAGGTTCCACCAAGACATTGTTTACCTGACTCCTGCAATAGGAGCCAACAGAAATGTGTGGCCTGAAAATACACCTTGTTCAGCCCTGGGCCCATTGAGTTTTCTGTCCACCTTACCCTGGCTTTTGCATGCTAAAATTTTATTGCCCAGATTTGCTTCTTGTCTTGGTTATTCTGATTACACTTGGCAGGTTGGGTACATATTGGTAGCAGTAGTGGCAGTTTAGTTACGGTTTTATGGCCACATCATTAAGTGATTAGTCATTGTCAAAGACAGAAAATCTGGTTCATTTATTAATCTTTTTTGGGTTGTTTGTGTTTAAAGATGTTGATATTCTCTGTATTTGAGAACACAGGGTCAGAGATTTGTTTTGCTTTCTGGCCTTTAATGAAATCCACTATGTTTGGTGTTTTGTGTTTGTATGCCTTTTTCCTCCTTCCAAAACTTTTTTCGTGTTTACTCATTCTGAGTCCAAATAATTGTCAATATCTGCAAAAATTGCATTTCTGTGTCAAAGATAATATAAAATGGCTGCCTATGCTAACTTTTGACTTTAAAAAATGTTAGGACTAACAATAGACTTAGGACTAGACAGAAACCAAGGAAACTGAATGTCTTGTCTCTTTAATTACTATGCCAAAGCCTCTAAAGGTTACAATTCAGTAATTCCAAATTATTGTCCCTTCAGGCTCTTTAAGTAAGGTTAGAAATGAGAGAAGAAATATGATGTTATTATAAATTGGGCAATTGAATCAGAAAAAAAAGTACTTCCAATACCCATATAAAACAAAGACATAATATTTTCTAAACCTTAATTAGAGTTTATTGTAAGGCATATGACACTGGAAACTAGAATTTTCTACCACTGTTAGAAAGGAATCAGAGACTTAATTATATTCTCAGCTGTTTATTAACTCTTTTAAAGGAAAGTTTAACTGAGAGTTTAATTAGTGGTCTTAGTTAACAGGATAAAGTATAAGGAAAAAAAACAGAAATACTACACTATTTTTAAACAACTTAAACATTTTAATACTTGGTATATAATTTTATAGGGAAAAACACATAATATTTCTAATCAAGATTACTGTTTGGACAAATTCTCTAGCTTAATTTTCAAAATAGTTTTTTTATTATTATCATAATGTAAAAATAATGTTACCATAATATTCTAGTTTACACAAGTCTAGGGTTCATTTTGTAAAAAAAGAAGAAGAAACAAAAAACAAAAAAAATGAATTAATTTTAATTTGCTAAATTTCTTCCACTAGGTTTACTGGTTAGATGAATTAACATCACTTTATTTATAATTTTAAAATTGTAAATTATGAATTAAACTAATGGAATTAATTTTTATCATGTCACAAATTATAAGGACTCAATATGTCTGTCAGCTTACATACTGAATTCACAATCTATGATAACTTTAAGAATTTAGATGAATATTAAATTGAGTAAATTAATGTTTAATCTTGGACACCTGGATAATTTCTAAATTGGAGGAACAAAATATAAATCACTAAAAAGTTTACTCTTTGCCAGTACCATTTTACACAGTTTAGAACCGTCAATTAACAGGTTATAGAACATATGGTTGCCTTAGAAAAATGACAATAGATACTCTAGCTTTTGCCACTTTGGATTTGTAAAAGGGATATGTAATGTATATGTGTGGCCCCAGAGGACCAGCAGGTCTTGGGTGACCGTCTTCCTTTTTCCTTGTGCCTAAGGGAATACAGTCACCTCCCTTGTGTAATTTAAGAGCTGTTAATTGAAGAAGCTCTGACTCTACCAGGTACTATTCTAGCTACAGAGAAACACACATGAGCCTACAACATAATGGCTATGTTTAGTCTTTATTTCTTAAGAAAATTTTTATTGTTTGTTAATGTAGTAAATTGAAATTAATATATTGTCATTCTAAATTAAGACTGCAATCTTTTTCTTGTTTTTATATACCATGATTGATGTTCATGTCTTAATGTAATAACCAATTTTCTTACAACTTTATTTTTTACCTATACTAAATTCAAGCTCAAAATTCAAAGTAATAAAACTTTTAAGATGCATTTTACATTAAAGTTAACTCTGGGTTTTCCTTGATAGCCACTGGGTAGTCAATGATTTATTCCCATACCTTAATGAAAGAAGGATGCAAAGTAATTTGACATATTTGTATTTTTCACATTTCACTTGCAAAATTATTATTCAGTCTTTTTTTTACGTAACTCTTAAATGTTGTTCCAATCTAAATCCAGCTTCCAGACCTCCTTCTGATAAAGGTGAATCTCATGACTTTCTAACAGCCGTTATCCCACTAAATCTGTTTCATTCTGGTTTGTCTAATGTTCAACCCTAATTACAATCTGAAGAATAATCAAAATATACATTTTACTGTTATGTGCTAACTTAAATATTCCGTAAACAATAACTCAGTCCACTTAACAGCTCAGATATGAGAATGTCACTTTGCTCAAGGCTTAATGACAGATACACTAACAGTAGATATGTCTGGGGGTTGTTCGTTACTTTAACTTGCATGAGAACAAAGGGATTTTCTAACTTATTCCAACAGCTCAATAAATATGGGAGGAAGGTGGATAATGATTCATGGAAAACAAAGGGACAACTAAAGGAAATCTTAGTAGTTAAAATTAAAGGCAATGCAAAAGAAAATGTCCTGAATTCTATGCAAAAAATAGCCCTAATGCTTTTATCACCATTAGTAGTATAATGACAATTGTCTAGTCTGATTTCCAAATTAGAAAAAAATAAAATCCAATACGACCAGCCCCCTTAACAAAATTGAACTATCTCAAATCTCATACTGCTTGGTGTCATCCAACCGTCTCCAGACTTCATAATCATGTAACAACAAATAACTCCAAAAGCAAAGAAAAACTAGTTCAAATTTTATAAAAATGTTGATTAGCCCAAAGACTTGATAAGTAACTGAATCTTCCCTTATCTATAATTATTATAAATTGAAAAACTATAAAGACAGGGCAGTACTTCAATGCCATACCTCAAGAACCACAATATTAGCAGGCTGGGTGCAATAGCTCACACCTATAATCCCAGCAGTTTGGGAGTTTGAGATATGAATTTTGTTTTTTCCAGCTAAGAATGCCTTCAGTACTTTTAAATGATAAAAAAAATGAGATCATAGGTAACATACTTTAATATATATATAAAAGTATACTTACTAGACAGATCACATCAGTCCACATCATTTCCTAACTACTGAGAAGATTGCGCCAGACAATTTAAAGTAAAATTTGCCAAAGAGTTTAAATTTACTGTGCCAAAATTTTACTCCTAACCCTAGTAATAATGATAATGGTATAATGGTCTATACCCAAAGATACCTATAAATTCTCACCATTTGAAATTTCACTAAAAGACCCATGAGACTTGGTTTTTCACCTCTTTTGACATGTTTCACCTTAGCCATACTGTCATATATCCAAAAAATGCAAGCTACATTTCTAAAAAGCATATATACGTACTATACAGCTAAAGACTATATTCAAAGACACTCTAACAGATGTCAACTTTATAACAACACTGGAAAGTGCCATTTTCAGTACTTTAAACAACAAATATTGCTTTTACACTTCAGAACAGATGGATATGTGCTTCTCAGTGTAAACACAATTAGAATCCTACTTGGATACACACTTCCACTGGAAACAAAATTCTGAGACTCATTAAGAGACCTTCAGAATTCTGGAAGTAGGAAATTTCCTCCTGAGAGACTATAGATCAAAATGAGTTCTAGACCAAACAACCTCTTCCTTCTTTTTCCTGTGGTACTATTCTGTTTTATTCTTTTCTCCATTATTAGTCTTCCCAGAGTCTCAATCTTTAAGAGTCTGGCATGCTAACTTTTTACACGTTTTTCACAAGGACCTTTATACCCTGACTAAAAATTCCTAAACAAGAATGTATGTTACATAATTTATTTCTGACTGTGGCCTGAAATAGAGTTGAAATAATCAATTAGGAAAATTGAACTTGTTTAACTGAAGTTGACCAAACTGACCTTTGAGACCTATTCTCCTAAGATAAGCTAATTAAATTCTTAAAGACAATAAGGATTTCAAATAATTCTTATAATATTTGTGATTGCATTCATTTAACTTTTTTTGGCCCTTCTTTTTTGTCTAATATACAGATGATTACATGTTGTTACAAAGCCATTGTCAATCAAAGACTAAAACCCACATGGTTCAGCTCACTCCTTTTTGTGCCCAAAATGGGGGAGTTGAGAAATTCTGGTGCCAGAAATTTCTATCATAGCCCTCCTAAGAAATGTTCGAGTGTTAGTGGAAAATATTACAGAGACAGCCTGTCACAATGCTGCACAACCAATCTTAAGAGTTTCTAGAGAATCATTAATTGTTTTCTTTTAAAAATTGTCTTCATTTATTCAAGGGCAGACTATCGATACCAAACTCTTTTCTACTGAAAATCATTATTTATGTCCTTAGGAATATGCCTTTAGAGTATATGGGCAAACAAAATATCCTATTTCTAGAGAGTCTACGGGGTTTTCTCACTGTTTCTATTATACAAGTTATTCTTTTTTTAAATTTTGTTGTATCAAATCAATTGATTGCTTGATATACTTTGTGTACAAGTAAACAATGTGCTAATAATTAACTAAATGTGTTACTGTTTAACCAACTCAAATATCCTGAGCTTTTAGTAATAATTACCTAAACATAAAGATGAGATGAGAATAAAAGTAGCAAATATAAAATACTTATGCCAGAAATGATATCATGCCAGTAACATGGCTGCACAGCATTGCTCCATGATGAAAAAAGTAAAGTCTCTGAACACAGAATCTTCAAGTTTGACTCCCAGATCACCACTTATTAGCTGTGAGACTTTGAGGTGAGTCATTTAATCTCTCTGTGCCTCAATATCCTCTTCTGTACCATGCGGATGGTGGTAATAACACCTATATTCAAGAATTGTGCCAGGAATAAAGATCTTTAATGCTTATAAAGCACTGTTTGCTCCTGTTTGACAAATTTTATTTATAACCATCCTACACTCCTAAAAGAACTTGAAGCAATTTATGACTAAAGACCTTGGTAGGAGTTGGCCTTTCGTAAATGATAGGAATTTCACAAATTGATATAAAAATTCCAGCTGATTGTATTGTGTTTACCTTGGTCCAACAGGTTGAGGGAACAAAAGGGTGTACATAATTAGCACTTTGCCAGACAGTCCCAGTTGTCCTAAATTAAAAGATATTAAAAATTAGTCAGCTTTTCCAAATTTTCACCCTGTGCAATCCTGGATGACTAAGAATAAAATTAAATTGGACAGAGTATACAGCTGCCTGTGACCTTTCGTAGGAGATATTCTAGGATCTTACTGAATTCTTTGGGCTCTGAAAATCAGCTTGACATATTCTCAAGTACTATGGGTTCATTATAAACTAGAGAAAAGGTAATAAATCTGGAGAATGAGCTAGTTTCTTTCTACCCCCTGACCTCAGTTCTGAGAAGAATAAAATAATAATAATAATAGTAATGGGACTTTGGTTGGCTCATTTAAAGACTCATGTAATATTATTATCCAATGAGCAGTCTGTAGAATAATTAATAGATAAGGCTGCATCTCGCTATGGTTGTCCATGCCTTGGTATTAGATCTCCTTGTTACTGGCTCAGAAGGGATAAAGGAACAAAAATGATGGTGCTCATCTCATTCTATGAGGAGACAGACATATCTACAGGAGGCAACCCTGGAGTAAAATCTTGTCCTCATCAGTTACAACCCTAGACCTGTCCTCTGACCACATCAAGTACTCCCAACAGTAAAAGAATTGGATTCAAGAACAATAAGAATAAACTTTTCTCACCTTTTGAATAATTTTTTAATTTGAATTTTTTTAATGTCACTTACCTGACTTGGAAAGAATTTTTTTATTTTTTATTTTTTTTTTTTTGTGGAGATGAGATCTCACTATGTTGCTCATGCTGGTCTCAAACTTCTGACCTCAATCAGTCCTCCAACCTCAGTCTCCCAAAGTGCTAGGATTACAGGCACGATCACCTTTCCTAGTCCTCACTTTTCTTTTCTCCCTCCTCTCCTCCCTTTCTCCCTTCCTTTATTTTTTGTTCTTAATTTTCTTCTCACATTTTTCTCTATTATTGGCCCAAACTCAGCTACAGGATAAAACATAAAAATACTGAAAATTGTAATGTGCCCCTTTTATTGTTGGGCTTTACTTAAACAATTGGAGTGATGGACCTTGAGTACTAGATTTTAAAACACCCATACATTTGGGCTTTAATGCACTGAAATATATTTCTAAAAATTAAAAAATAAAATTGTGTATTTAAGAGTTCTGCAGAGACAATACAGGTTCTGTTTTTTTTTTTCATTTTTATTTTTTTTATATGTCTTCTTCCAAATATGACTACATTAATTCAAAGGTTCTGCTATCTTGAATGGTAGAAAACCTGCTAGCCTCAAGGGTGGCTCAAAGATGCCCAGCAGGCAGCAGAGTAAGAGCTTGGAGGGTAGAATGCTCAGGGTTCTAGGCTCTAAGAATCAGAGATTGAACTTGACCCAGTCAATTCTAGATATAAATACGGCTGAGTGGATTGGGAATTTTAATCAGCTGGAAATGAGGAGAAGGGGCAATAGGGCCTCCATCCTGCTTACATTTGAGCGGGAGGGTCATGGGTGGTCTGGAATGGTCCTGAAAGAGCTTAATCTTGCCTTTAGGATACTCCAAACACAAACATGGCTTGACAGGCTTTTCCCCTGCCCATTGTGCTCCTCTCTCTGCCATGCTGTTTACAGAAGCCACATATATGCACACCCAACTTTTCCTGGTTTCCTGCTCTTCACATGTGCTGGAACTCCTTTTTTGATATATGTATATTTTTTCTCTTTCCCATCTGGCAAATTCCTACTCATTTTGCAGCCATTAGCTTGGGCATTGCCTTCCCTGGGTGGTATCTCTGACCACCTCCTCCCAACTGCTCTGTGTAACCATTGCACAATCTTCCCTCAATTGTCATTACTTGTCTAGTTGTCACCCTCAAGAGGTTCTGAGCTCTGATTTGGTCACCACAATATCCCTAGGGGCTATCACTGAGCCGCATTTTTGGTGTACCACCACATCACTGGTACACAAAAATGATTGAATTTATCAACTCATTCTATAAATTTTTTGCATGCATGCTATGTGTCAAGCACTGTTCTACATTTGCATATGTCAGTGAAAAACATCACAAAGTCTTTGCCCTCGGAGAGCTAGGACTCTAGTAGAGTAAGACAGAAAAACAATAAATAAGCAAAATGTTTGGTCTATTACAAGGTGAGTGTCATGGAGAAAAACAAAAAAACAGAGCAGGATTAGGGAGATGAGGACTATGTAAGGGTGGGGGAATTGCACTGATTATCCAATGAATGAAATGCTGAGCGTGAGACTCCAATAGCTGAGGGTCTCAAGGGAACCAGCTAGTGTATCAAAAGTTCTGAAGTGTTGAGGTTTGCTAGGGGATAATGTACGTTAAACATCGAATAGAAGACTAGATCTGGGATTAAGGCCTGGGCAAGATAGGCTGGTGGGGATCTGTGCTATTATGGATGGCCATGTTGAGTCTGTTTCAATAGATAAAGCTCAAATCAAAACAAGGTAAGTAAGCAGGGCAGGTGGCAAGTGCCTGTAGTCCCAGCTATCAGGGAGGCGGAAACAGGAAGATCCCTCGAGCCCAGGAGTTTGAGTCCGGCCTGCACAACACGGCAAGACCCCATCTCTTAAACAAAACAAAACACAAAATAAGTAACACTTGCTGTTGTATTAAACAGACCCTAAAACTTAGGTCTAAACACAATAACAGTTTATTACTCCATTATATTGTATAACGCTCACTTCCATGGTCTTTCAGGGACAAGGTCTCCTTCCATCTTGTACCTTCAGCATCCTGGGGTCTCAAAGATCTCTGCTGGAGCCTCAGCATCGGAACCACAGACTGAGGTAGAAAGAAAAATTTATGAAACTTATGAAAGAGATTCTCATAAGTCAGGCCTAGAAGTAGCACACATTATTTCTGCCCACCTTTGGGACAGAATTGTCACTGCCCCACTTACCCACCAAGCAAGCAGGGAATGCAAACTGGCTGTGTGCCCAGGCCGAAAAACAAACAAGTCTTCATGGATGAATTTTCTGGCTGCAAATTCTGTCTGTTATCTTGCCTAGTTCTTTGTACTTCACCTCTTATGCTTTTCCTTTTCCCTCTTCCTCTAACCCTTTGTACCTTTTAAAAGGTCTCACAATAACTTCTCATTGGCCAGTTACAACATCTAGCACAGAGAGAATGTAGACAGAGTCTTGGGATGATCTAAGGAGGGGTTTCTTCCCTCTCACCCTGAAGGACCATCATCTGGCTCTTATACCTTCAGCTGCTCAGGAGCCATCTTCAGTGCCTGTCTCCTTGGAAAAGGACAAAGTCCCTACCCTCATGGAGCTTACATTTCAGCTGGGGAAAACAGACAGCAAACAATAGTTATTATAAATAATTATATAGACTGTGAGAAAGGGATAAGTGCTAGGAAAAGGGGAAAGAGAAAATAGGAAAAGGAGATTAGACATAGTAGACATGATAATATTCATATTAACATTAATGTAAATGCTTAATATAACAATAGTAGCTGGCCCTTTGTACGTACCAGGCACTATTCTAAGCAGTTTACTATATTAACTCAAGAAAGTACATAAGAATCCCTGCAGGGATGAACCAGTAGTAAAGAAAAGAAGAGAAATCAAAGCCCCATTGGTTCTACCTTTGAACTATTTTGAGTACCTTTTTCTCCTTCTCTAGTACCATTGTCAATGCCCTCATTAGGGGTGTGAGTTTGTGAGGTTAGGAGTAAAGTGAGCATGATCACATGGAGGGAGAGCTGTGGTTCCCACCAGCACAGTCCTTAAATTTGGTGCCTTTTCAACAGTGTTTAAGAGAACATGTGACACTTGAAATTGTCAAGACTACTACATTTGAACCAACCATGAGTCTATTACATATACCTTTGGAACATCACACCTTGAGTCAGCAGAGATGATCAAAGGAGACATCATGCCCCTCATCAACTAAACAGAGAGGACTGCTTCCCCCATTCCCACCCCTACTACCACCAGGCTTTGTTTCCAGGGAGATCTTTTTTAAAACCTACCTAAAAGTGACTTTGATTACTGTTTTTCAAGTACATGCAAAAGATATAGCAAAAGTCTCTGTCTTTATAAAGTGCAGTGATGTCTGGGTGTTAGCTGTGTAAAGCTTGAATCAAAATTATAAGCCCTCAGATTAGCTGAATGTGTGAACACTTGTCACAGAAACCTGTATGTCCTGGTCAGACTAATGTGTCATCCCACAGATATTAAAGGGGATTCCCTATTGTTGTAGTGTGGAGGGCGCGAACAGACCACAGGAGAATTCAATGAAGCCAAATTGAGAGTCTTTATTAGCTGGCCAGCAACCACCTCCGCCTGCATAAAAGCAGTACGAGAGGATGGCCCCATCTCAAGTTTCTACGAGGGTTTTATACTATTTTTGAGGGAGGCTACGTGACATAGGGCAGGTGTTCAGGGAACAAAAGCGGGGAGTGGAGTCTGGGTTGTGAGATACAAGGTCACAGGACATAGTTGCCCTCACAGATCTCTGGCACCCGAAGGCAGATTACAATCCTCAAAGCAAGCTGCAAGCAGGGTTACAGAAGCAGATGGCAGTCATTAGACAAAAGACTATTATTCTTTCAGTCTAGTCAGTCTAGCAACACTTCAACTATGTAGCTGTAATTTAGCCAGCCCCTGGCGTACTGCTTATTTCATTTATTAACCCCTTATTGTAAAGCTCTCAGCTCACCACATCTATTAAGCAAACCCTTCCTTCATTTCCCTGCATTGGATTTGGACACATGGAGAGCATTAAGTTTTGTCTTTATTAACTTGCCAAGATGAGGAGGAAGATGTATTTTGTAACACTCCAAGAAACAGACTAAATGTTTATTTGGGTGCTTTTCCACTAGGTATATTTCATTTGGCTTCACTTATTTGAAAGGAAGGTGGAGGTGAGGGACATGGGGGTGACTTACTCTGCCAGCAGCTCAGAGGGATGAGCTGATGAGAAGGGAAGTTTCTGGAAACTGTTACAATTGTCCCATGTGGGAATAAGAAACATGAACTCTTCAACCTATTGTCATGTAGGGACCTTCTGTATTCCTTACAGGCAGCTCCCCAGGGCTCACCAACAAACAGATTTTCCCATCTTGGACAATCCTTACCACCTGGCCTTTGTTGCTATGTCTCCTTTATGAAAGCCCTAATTCTTTTTCTCACCTGACAAATTCCTACCCTTCAAGACTTAGATCAAATGGAACTTCCAGGACACTGACTCGGTCACAATGAATGTGACCTGTATTTAAGAGAATACACAGGCCAGGCACGGTGGCTCACGCCTGTAATCCTAGCTCTCTGGGAGGCCGAGGCAGGCGGATTGTTTGAGCTCAGGAGTTCGAAACCACCCTGAGCAAGAGCGAGACCCCGTCTCTACTAAAAATAGAAAGAAATTAAT
>NW_012137303.1:1519519-1522087 GCF_000956105.1 Propithecus coquereli
TCTGGAGTCGCCTTCTTGATCTGGGTATAATGGATCCAATGGCGCTTCCCCGCTACTTTCACAGCCGTCGGGGTGGTGAGGATTACTGGCAAAGGTCCGGTCCAGTTGGGCTCCAAAGCAGCGGGTTGAAGCTTCTTTGCCCAGACGAGGTCTCCAGGCTGTATCTGGAATGGAACTTTGTGAGAAGAAGGGTTAGCAGGGCCTGGGTGCGCAGCCCTGACCAGGTCTTCAGTTTTCTGGGTGCTCAGTTGCAAAGCCTGTAAGGACTTGAGAAGGGAATAGTCATTTAACTCCGCTAGTTTGTCCTCCCCCACTTTAGGAACCAGTGGGGGCGGACGGCCAAACATGATTTCGTATGGAGTTATGCCTTTTATATAAGGGGTACACCTAGCTGTTAGTAGAGCGAAAGGAAGGAGACTCACCCAGTCCTCGCCCGTCTCTGCTCTTAGTTTACTGAGTGTCTCTTTTAAGGTTCTATTCATTCTTTCTACCTGCCCTGAGCTTTGAGGCCTATAAATACAATGCAATTTCCATTTTATCTTTAATACTTGAGCCAATAATTGAGTGGTTTTAGCGATGAACACTGGACCATTGTCGGATCCCAGAGCTAAGGGGAGGCCAAATCTATGAATAATTTCTGTCACTAACTTTTTTACCACTACCTGTGCTGTCTCTGACTTTGTGGGAAACGCTTCCACCCATCCTGAGAAGGTATCAACAAACACTAATAAGTAGCGATATCCATATTTACCTGGCCTTATCTCTGTAAAATCCGTCTCCCACTGTTCTCCCGGGGCCTGTCCCCTCAATCTGGTCCCAGGAGAAGAATTTATTCTTTTACCTGAATTAATTTGTGCACAGGCAAGGCATCTTGTAGTTACCTGCTGGACCATCTGATGTAGACCAGGTATATAATAGTCCCTTTGGAGAAGCTCCGTCAATTTTGTGCTACCAAGGTGAGTACTTTGGTGTATTTGTTCAATTAATTGTCGCCCCAAACATTTGGGGACCAGGATCCTATTATCCGGAAGGGTTTTCCAACCCCCCGTAATAGTGTTAGCTTCCAAAGTCTTTCCCAACTCAATTTCTTCCTTTGTATAAGTTGGTGAAGGTGGCAGAAGTCGTTCGGGCAGAACAGGCAGGATGTGAAGAGGCCCCACTGGTTTTCTGGTGGCTTCCTTAGCCGCGGCGTCCGCAAATGCATTTCCTTTTGCCATTGGGGAGTCATCGACTGGTGTCCCCGTCAATGGATGATGGCCACCCTTTTTGGTAGCCATATAGCTTCCAGTAGAGCCAAGATTTCAGATTTGTTTTTTATTTCTTTTCCTCCTGAAGTTAGAAGGCCCCGTTCCTGGTAAAGTGCCCCATGAACATGAGCAGTAGCAAAAGCATATCTACTATCAGTATAAATGTTAATAACTTTGTCCTTCCCCCACCTTAGGGCCTGAATCAAAGCAATGAGTTCTGCTTTCTGAGCTGAGGTTCCTCGATTCAAAGCTTGTGCCCAGATAACCCGATTTCTGGTAACCACCGCAGCCCCTGCATACCTAGTTCCTTCATCCACGTAACTGCTCCCGTCTGTGTATAGCTCCTCATCAGGATCTGGCCAGGGTCGGTCAGTAAGGTCAGCCCGTAAGTTAGTCAGAGACTCCAATATCTCATGACAGTTATGTAATGGTTCTGAAAGTTTGTCATCTGGAAGTAAGGTGGCAGGATTGAGAGAGGCTGTCTTCAGGAATCGAATTCTAGGAGGGTCCAATAATAACACTTGATACTGAGTTATCCGAGCATTTGAAGGCCACCTATCTGGTGGGCTTTTTAGCAAAGTCTCTACTGAATGAGGGGCGATTATGCACAAGTCCTGTCCCGGAGTTAATTTTTGGGCTTCTTTTACCAAAACAGCAGTTGCTGCGATAGCACGCACACACCCCGGCCAGCCAGAGGCTACTGGGTCCAATCTTTTAGATAAGTATGCCACCGGTCTATTCCAAGGTCCCAGTTTCTGAGTCAAGACTCCTTTTGCTATTCCTCGTGCCTCAGCCACATACAACTGAGAAGGCTTAGTTAAATCAGGCAGTGTCAGCGCAGGGGCATTTACAAGCACCTGCTTCAGGCTCTCAAAAGCCTTGGTTTCATTTTCAGTCCACACTAGGGCTTCCCCTTTTCCCCCGGTGCTGGCATATAAAGGCTTTGCTATTTCAGCAAATTTAGGGATCCAAAGTCTGCAGTAACCTACAGCCCCTAGGAACTCCCACACTTGTTTCTTCGTTTGGGGCTGTGGTATCCCTAAAATAGCCTGGATTCTGTCCATGGAGAGGGTTCTCTTACCTTCTCTCAGTTTATATCCTAAATATGTTGCCACCGGGGTACACAGTTGAGCCTTCTTGGCTGAAACCCTATAACTTAATTGGGCCAATTCAACTAATAAGTCCTCAGTAGCCCTTCTGCAAGTCATTTGATCTTCCGCAGCCAGGAGGAGATCATCCACATATTGCAGAAGAGTCACCTGCGGATGCTTTTGTCTGAAATGGGCTAAATCTTGACTCAGTGCTTCATCGAACAATGTGG
>NW_012137303.1:1530362-1534493 GCF_000956105.1 Propithecus coquereli
CCTGTAGTCCCAGCTACTCAGGAGGCTGAGGCAGTAGGATCGCTTGAGCCCAGGAGTTTGAGATTGCTGTGAGCTAGGCTGACGCCACAGCACCCTAGCCCAGGCAACACAGTGAGACTCTGTTTAAAAAAAAAAAAAAAAAAAGAGAGTACACAGACTCAAGTGCTAGAGGGTGTGGGTTTACTTCAGAGGCTGTGCTACCTGGGAAACTCAACTCTCCGTGCCTTAGTTTCCTCATCTATAAAGCAGGGAGAATGACAGCAGCTACCTCATAAGTTGTTGCAATGACTAAATGTATCGATATCTATAAAGTGCTTAGAACACTGCCTGACATGGAGGAAACACCCAATGAACATTAGCCACCATCATTATTATTGTTATTCTCAGAGTCAAGTACAATATCAGGTATCTAATGAATTACAGAAGTGAATCAATCAATCTCTCTCTTTTTACAGGAGGAGGCAACAGCCTTTAGACATGTCGTTTTCACTATGCGTCACTGCTAGACACTGTTTTATCTCACAAATAAACCAATGAACATGAGTGATACTAGAAGAGGATAAACAAAGGTATTTTTTGAACAATCAAAGAAGGACCAATAAGCACCTGGCTAAAACATTAGCTTTTTTTTTTCCCTGAGTATAAAAATACTAAATGTTCATTGTAGAAATTTGTGAAAAGAGAAGCGTATGAAGAAAAAAATTAAAATAACTCCTAGTATCTCCTATTCTTTTTATATGCTTGCAAGATATATGTATACATGAATATGAATACATATGTTGTACATATAATAAATACATATCATATATAAAGCAAATTTAGATGTCATGCTATATATATGTATTTTTAGGTAACTAAATATTCTGAGAAATAATTTTTATGGATTTATAATATTTTATTTATGAATGTATCAATACTTATATAATTCTGTTATTGGCTATTTCAATCGAATCTCATTTTTATGCATTATAGGTCATGCAGATCATGCATCTTTGTACATAAATTTTTGTTCAAATATTTGATTATTTCCTTAGGATAGACTTCTAAAAGTAGAAAATACTAAATCATAAGTGAAAAGCATTTTCTAAGGTCCTTAACATATACACTGCCGAATTGCCATTCAGAAGAACTATGCCAATTTATAATCTCAACATAATATGTAAATTGTTAACTGAAAAAAGACCAAACTCTGTAAAATAATTTTAAAGAGATTTACTCAGCCAAATTTGAGGACCATGACCCGGAGCCAGGCCCAAGAGGTCTTGAGCAGTGGACTCAGTGTGGCTGGGTTACAGTTTGGTTTTATACATTTTAGGGAGACAGGGGTTACAGGTAAAGTCATAAATCAATACGTGGGAGGCATACATTGGTTTGGCCCGAAAAGGTGGGCCATCTGGAAGCAGGGAGCTTATAGCTTATAGGTGGGTTTAAAGATTCTTTGGCTTGTAATAGGTTAAAGACATGAAGCTTTGTCTGAAGGCTTGGAATATTTCAACATAAGGAGCTGTTTATCAGAGATAAGCCACTGGACATAGATTTATTGTGTAAATTGAGGACCTGCAGGTTTGTCTTGCATAGCCTTAGGCCTGTTAATGGGTTATAAATCATGTCTCCAAGAAGGGAGGGGAGCATGATAAGGCATGTCTGACCTTGCTCCTGGCAGGCAATTTAGTTTTAGGATATTCCTTTGGCCACGAGGGGGTCCATTTAGTCAGCCGGTGGAGGGTGAGCCTTAAAATTTTATTTTAGTTCACAAAATTCCTGTTTTATAGCACTCATATTTACAATGACTTATTTTTTGAAGCATTGTCAACCTAACTGCCTCCCCTCCAAAAAAACTGAAGTTAAATTTCCTTCATTATTAGCAAGGATCATTTTATCCCATGTTTTTATCTGATTATTCCATATTCTGGATTATAGTACAATAGAAAATTCACCCAAATTCTAATGCTTGTGTCTCTTTGCTTTCAAAAACTGGCTCACGTAGCTTGGAAAAATTATTCCACTCACCCAGCAATAAGCTGATCATAGAGACATTTTGAACATCAGTCTGTGTGGTTAGCATTATACATATTAGTCACAAATTAAGAAATACCATGATGTGGGTATGTGTCTTTTCTTTTTCTTTTTTATTTCAGAATATTACAGGGGTACAAATGTTTTGGTTATATGGATTGCTTTTATACTGCTTGAGTCAAAGTTATAAGCAGGCCCATCACCCAGATAGTGTACATTGTACCCATTAGGTATGATTTCACCCATCCCTTCCTCCCCAGTCCCACCTGCTTGATTTTTGTTGAGTTTTACTTCCATCTGTGCACATGAGTGCTGATAGGTTAGTTCCAATTTAATAGTGAGTACATGTTATGTTTGTTTTTCCATTCTTGTAATACTTCACTTAGAAGAATGGTCTCTAGTTCCACCCAGATTGTTACAAAAGATATTAATTCATTTTTTTTAGCCGAGTAGTACTCCATGGTATACATATACTACATTTTATTAATCCACTTATGCACTATTGGGCACTTGGGTTGATTCCACATCTTTGCAATTGTGAATTGTGCTGCAATAAACATTCTAGTGCAAGTATCTTTTTGATAAAATGACTTTTTGCCCTTTGGGTAAATACCCAGTAGTGGGATTGCTGGATCAAATGGTAGGTCAACTCTTAGTTCTTTGAGAAATCTCCATACTACTTTCCATAGAGGTTGTACTAGTTTGCAGTCCCACCAACAGTGTATAAGTGCTCCTTTCTCACACGAACAGAAGCTTTTCAAAAGAAGATAGACTAATGGCCAATAAACATGAAAAAATGCTCAACATAACTAATCATCAGAGAAATGCAAATCAAAACCACAATGAAATATCACCTAACCTAGTGAGAATGGCTTTTATCGAAAAGTCCCAAAACAATTGGTGCTGTCATGGATTCGGGTATGTCTTTACTTACAAATAAATAGCTAATAAGAGAGGTTGAAATGTCAGGAAGAACAGGAATAAGATTGCCTAGATGGCTCCCCCTGGTGTATTTTCCAGCTCTGCAAATAGTTTTTCTTTGAGAAGATACTTTCAGTGCCTCCTAATTAAATGGTGGCCCTAAGCTTGGTTCCTCTCTCCTCTTAGATGTTTTCCAGGACTCTGGAAGATGTGCAGTTTACAAAAGAGAAAGAGAAACCTGAATGAATCATTCGGATTCATCTGACAATAGAGAGGACAGTATTCCTACCACCTCTCAAAGTGATTGCCTTGAAACCCTGGGACAATTATTATCTTGGACAGTGATTTAGGCACATAATAATTGTTGTCATTGCATATGTTTAGATCTGATCTACTAAAATAAATGGCAATTTCTTTAGTTTATCGATCAAGTAATATTTTTTTAGTTAAAAAAATGATTTTTTTTTTGTTACTCAGCCCTGAAACAGCATCATACCTGCATTTGATATTCAATAAATGCTTGACTTTTGGAGAATTTTAGAAATGACTCTTACAAAACATGGAATTGCCCACATACCCTTTCTACAATACAAACAAATTCATTACTCAATAGTTCAACAAAAAAGCAGTCAAAATAATTCAAAAATGAAGAAATCAGATGAACTGAAATTTAAGGTTGATCCGTGAAATAATGTCTGTGAAGATGATTGCAAACAAAACATAAAGTTGAAAAATAGTTCTTGAAAAAGGAAGAAGCATATGAATAGGAAGTACTAGTTTTCAAAAGTAGGTCTAAATATCAGAAGAAGTGAATACAGTAGGAATGGAGCAAGTGAGACCCTGCTAATCTCACAGAGCATAGCAAAAATAATTGATGCCTTTATTTTATTTACACACACACACACACACACACACACACACAGAAAGAAAAATATGTGAAAATATTGCCAAAAATTACAGATTAGAATGTAAACTTAATATGAAAAATAGGCTGTACACTTTTCATGTCACCAGAGATACAAATTTGTTACTCATTTTTTTAAAGAAAATAGTTCCTTTTATTTTCTTTGTGACTGCATCCATTGATTTACTACTGAGAAGTTAGAGATGCCATTCAAAGTTTATCTAAGACAATGTTTATGGGAATTTTATTTCAATAATGAAAGTTCAGAAGACTGAATTTCACACAATAGA
>NW_012137303.1:1534543-1598007 GCF_000956105.1 Propithecus coquereli
GCTCCACAAAAATAAAAGTTATTTAAAAATGTTATCATGTGAACATCAGTCCTGACATACTAAGTGAAAGAAAAAAAAAAGATCCCAATATATGTAATATTTGCAGCTACTGAGGAGAGGCCCAAGAATGAGAGGAAAACAGGGGCAAAGCCTTTTGAGGCCAGACTTCTTGACTTAAATCCTAGTTCTCCTGCCTGCTCACTAGCTCTAAAATCTTGAGCAAGTCACATGATATTCCTGAGCCTCAGTTTCTTCATCTATAAAATGAATTTCATAATTTGGGGGAGGAGAAAGAGAAAAACTTAGGACAGTGACTGGCACAGGCTAAGCACTGTATACTGTGTGTGTGTGTGTGTGTGTGTGTGTGTATACAAGTTATTTGTTTTTATGGCAACTTTTTAGCTATCTAATGCAAAATATGAATCATGGTTCTTTTTCTGGGTCTTAAATTATGGAATCTAAGAATTGTCTAAATTCACCAATTCAGTTAGTATTAAAGCAATGGAATGATATGTTTGGTCAGCTTGTAAATATAAAGATCAACCTGAGCCATAGTTTGACCCCTAAGCCACTTACATTTAATGATACAAACACTCAGGGATTACCAAGGGTCAGAGAAACCAAGTAGGTGTAAAACATGGAGTTCTCAGAAAGATGTACCTGTAATCTCTATCAGGAGAAATACTTTCCACGCTGAGGGTCACAGTGCATTAGTATGTTACGAAATCAGTTTCATGATTTGCAACCAGTGTTTTTTTGAAAAATGAAATAGACTAGAATATATCAGAGTATAGGGGTTTAAGGTAGTATTGTTTTCTGAATTTTTGTTTCAGCTGTTTGTGCGTGTGTGTGTGAGTGTGTATGTGTTTGAGATAGAAAGAGAGAAAGACACTTTCCTACCTCACTTTACAAAAAATCAGAAGTTAGAAGTCTCATCCTTTGGCTTTTGCTTCAGAAATATTTCAAATGTAGACTCTCCCCTTTCCCACACTGTCCTTTATGCAAATCCTTTGGCAACCCGAGACTACTGCAACAGACTCCCAAGCTGGGCCTTCTCACTAATGATTTATGCAATAAATCTAAACCCAAGACAACTACAACAATAACAATACAACAAACTCTCCAATTAAAAAACCTCTAATGGCTCCCTGGCTCACAGAAGAACTACCAAATTTCTCACACAAGTATCTGGGGAGCTTCACAAAATGGCCCTTATAAAGAGTTTCCCTTTGCTGAAACCCTAACGCTCTAGTCATCCTACACTGCTCCCTCAGCATTCTCCAGAAAGGCCTTGGCCTTTATAAGCAAACTCTTAACTCCAGACTTCTCATAAAGGCCAGTCAGAGCTCAGGGGAGCATACTGGACATTTTCCCAACAACCCTTTTCCCACAGGTCTACAGCCACACTTGCCAGCCCAGTCTTAGATATCAGGTTCTGTGAGTTCCACTGGGTTTCCACTGGGTTCTTCAGGCGAGGGTTCCTGCCTCAAGTTTTATAGTTCATTGAGGGGAGGGACTGTGTCTGTTTATCTGAGAGAAAAGGAGAATGGAGGGGTGTTGAATTAATGAAACCAGAAACAAAACTCAATTGAGGACACCAGACCTGAGGGTGGCCTCATTTGGGCCAAGCAAATACCATCCTTGAGTCTTCTATAAAGCTACAGAGGCAGGGAAGTGGCTTTAATCACAGACAACCCATGTGCCTTGTAAAGTCTGGTTTATTAGATTGCCCTTACCTAAATAAGGTCATTCTCTGTAATTTTTAGACAATTCTATAAATATAACTTATGTAGTGAGACAGCTAAGAGATCTGTGTTACTTCCCTCACATACATAAATTATTTTCAATAAAATCATGGTGTGAATAATTCATTTTCTTCACCCATTGGAAGCCACCCATTTAGAAGACCACTCAGAAGAGATGAGATAAGTCTCCTGCAAAAAATTCCTTTTGCTTTTACAAGGAAAAGAGGAAGTTTTGTCCTTGGCCTTGAATTTGGCGGAAAATAGAGGGCTTTCTTGAATAGTTTTGGCGTGCAGGGTCACTTTTCATTAAAAGGTGAAAAGATATGTAAAATCTGAGTCCCCATGTATCATCCAGCAGTAGAACCCGGGAGATTAGGTACAGAGGAGTTTTGTAGGATTCAATTTTTCAGGGTAAAAGAAACACAAATGCTCCTCCTCTGAGGGGCGGGGCGGTGCCTAGGCAATGCACCAATCACAGCGCGCCCTGCCCTATATAAGGCCCTGAAGCCCGACGGCAATCTACACTTCTCAGTGTTTATTACATTCTGCTCTTTGGTGCTGGGATGTCTGAAACGGCACCTCCAGCCCTAGCCTGTCCTGTTCCAGCTTCTATGGAGAAATGTCCTGCCAAGAAGCGAGGGAAGAAAGCAGTTCGTCTGTTGGGCCCAAATCGCAAGGCCCCAAGTCCTTCTGTGTCTAAGTTGATCATTGAAGCTCTGTCTGTGACACACGACCGAGTAGGCATGTCGCTGGCTGCGCTCAAGAAGGCGCTGGCGGCCGCTGGCTATGACGTGGAGAAAAATAACGGCCGTATCAAGCTAGGCCTTAAAAGTTTAGTGAGCAAGGGGGTTTTGGTGCAGACCAGGGGTACCGGTGCCTCTGGCTCCTTCAAGCTCAGCAAGAAGGCTGCTCCTGAACCCACCAAGGGCAAGGTCAAGAGGTCAACTTCTAACAAGACCAAAAAGTTGGTTTTATCCAGGGATTCGAAACCACCAAAGAGTGTTAAGACCAATAAGAAAGCCAAGAAGCCAAGGGCAGCAGCAGCTAAAAAAGCTGTGAGGAGCGGAAGGAAGGCTAAAGGAGCCACGACCAAGCAACAGCAGAAGAGCCCAGCAAAGGCGAGGCCTGGGAAGCCCAAGGCAGCGAAGCCAAAATTGACCCAGCATGAAGCCAATCCTAGAAAGGCTACATCTAAAAAGTGAAGAGCTTCCTCATGCAAATTTCCAAAGAACCCAAAGGCTCTTTTAAGAGCCACCCAAGTAACTTCGAAAGGGTGTGACACTGGAAACTTCTATAACAAAAGTTAAACTGTGAAGGGGTAAAATAAATGGTCTCCTGTTAACATACATAATGTAGACCTACAGAGGTCCAGGAACTAGAATACTTCGATGTGCAATCCAGAGAACCTAGTTTGTGTTCTGGAATAGGACTTGTCTCTAAATTCTGGAAATACCAGTGTTACGGAAGGGAGTGGAATTTATTTGCCCAAATACACATGGCTTGATTTGGTTATTTATTTTTGTATTTATTTTTAAAATTTAAGTGCTGCATTCCAGTCTGCATTTTCCTGTGGTGCCGTTATAACAGGTTTCTTAACGTGGTGTACACGGACTTTAAAGGAGGTTTTTGAACCCTTACAGCGTCGCAGAATATGCGTCAGGGAATTTTTTTTTATACCTCTTTGTACTAACCTTTACCTGAAATTTAGAATTTTCTAACATTGATGGGACTTACAGAAATCAAATATTTTCAGAAATCACAAATATTTTCAGTAAAGTTAGAAGAATCTTGAAAGTGTTTATGCTCATTATTTCCAAAATACCATTGTTACTACGTTTTATGATATGTTAGCAAAGATGCACATATTACTGTCATGTTTTTAAAATGATTTAATAATTATTTTAATACCATTGTAATCCTATGTATTATTTTATGTATTATATTTACGAAAAGAGTCTATAGGCTTCATCTGACCCCCAGAGTGCTTCATGGGCTGAAAAAATGTTAAGAACCCAGAACCTTTATGGAAATGTTTGAGGCTGCACAGTTAGGGTCTGAATTCAACCTTCCTAAATCACAAAAATTCTATTAGGAAAATCTGGGTCCGAGCTAAAGTACCTGTCTCTTAAATTTTAAACAAAACTAGTTTCACTTTTCCTTTAATTTCTTCTATAGCATTTTTACTTAACGATTGTCATAAACATTAAAATTATACTAATGTTAATCTATTTTGGGTTGTATTTGGGGCGACTTTGAACAAAGCCCATTGCAAAACTATGCAGTGCATTATTTCATATATGAACATGTCCAAATGGTTCAATAGGGCCTCGCCTTTCTAGACTCATTTGTATAATTAGGCCTCTTAAAAAAAAGTGTCCTAAAATAGAAAACAGCACGTCCCTTGCTTGGATATATTAATAATAGCCATTGTTTCTCTATGAGATTAGAGTTGTGAGGATGTTGCAAGAGTATGTTTCACTTGCCTGACGAGGAAGTGAGCCCTTCTAACTGGTGTGTCCAGCAGTGGGCTGACTCCAGACCCTCATCACAGACGATGAGGATGAAAGACTGGCCTCGCCCAGCAGCTTACCAGTCTCCCAGCACTATGGAAATACCTAGACAGGGCTTCGTGAACCTTTGTTCCTCTCACCTTCCGGCACCTGGCATGAGTTGGGTTAAAAACAGAACCAGCCACAGTTCTGCCTCCAGTTCGGCATAGGGGGTGGAAGTGGAGGGGTGGGGAGTTGGCTATTAGACCCCTTTGTTTTGGACAATAGTTAAATAACGGTCATAAAATCCATTCCTTTTCGCTACGCTAAACTATTTCTAATCTAATGATTGTCCCTAAACAGGCTTCATCTACATAGCTGCATCCTATGATCCAAACGGTGAGGACCTTTAGGCATCATATGCCTCAAACAATCCAACTACAAAGTACAGTTCTTGCAACGCTCTCAAACACGCGTGCATACTCTATGAAGCCATTTTATTGGCATCGTTTGTTCGCGCTCACTTCCAAAAGTTTGAGATCTGTCTTTTCTTTCTGAAAAAATCAATTTCAATTTCTTTGTGGCATTAAATCACATAAACATAGCTATGTACAAAAATCCCCACAAAACTATGCCTACCTGTCAACAGCCTTATGCAGATTGTCACTGACCTAAAACATTCCGCCAACGTATTTCAGCTCTTTACCGGACTTTGCGGGAGGCCCTGAAAAGGACCTTTCATTTTTTTTTCAGTTTTAAGGTATGCGCACTCTAGGTTTAGCCTCCAAAGCCGTAGAGAGTGCGCCCCTGGCGTTTTAGCGCATAAACTACATCCATAGCGGTAACAGTCTTTCGCTTAGCGTGCTCTGTGTAGGTGACAGCGTCACGAATAACATTCTCCAGAAAAACCTTAAGCACACCCCGCGTCTCCTCGTAGATGAGACCAGAAATGCGCTTAACACCTCCTCGCCGGGCCAGACGCCGGATTGCGGGTTTGGTAATGCCCTGGATGTTGTCACTCAGCACCTTACGATAGCGTTTAGCACCACCTTTCCCTAAACCCTTACCTCCTTTCCCACAGCCAGACATGGTTTGTAATGCAACGACAATACAGAAATTGTTGTGCCTTAAATACCTCTCTTGCGGACCTGATTGAAAACAAAATGCGTTGGCAGAGTTTGTCCAAATTAGGTCACTAAGCGGGTGGAGCAAGCAAAAAAAAAAAAATGTTTTATTAGGATATCAACGTTTTGATTGGCCAGTGAAACCTTGCTCTTGGTGGGAAGGAAAGGTACAGATTTCATTGAACTGCAAAGCCTTAGTTTCTCTTTTGCCTTGCATTGTTCTGTCACCGCGCATCTACGAGTTTAAAGTACTGTGTTCCTATCAGCTCAATGACTCTGAGCAAAGAGACCCATTCCACGTTTCTTTGTATTTTCACTTAGTAACTAATGAATTAAGTAATTCCTTGGGGAAGGTACAAATATATAGGTTAAGGGACTTTCCCTCCTAGACATTTTACTATTCCTGTTTAAACCGAAGCGCTTTTATGGACTTCTCTGTGCTAAACAAAATATAAGCCTGGACACGAAACTCTGCTCCTAAAGGTCCTATATTTGAGAAGACAAAAAGGTAGACACCTAATTGCAAATTAAAACTTCGTAAGTGCAAATTTCTTCCTCTTTTCTTTCCCTACCTCGATTCAAATATGTATTGAGTGAGTCTTTTTTCTGCAAAAGTCTGTGTAAGAGGCAAGAAACAAAACTAAACTCGAATAATCGTTGCCCGTGGACCTTCTTGCTGCTCTCTCTGCTGCATCTATCTGTCTGGTGTGCCTACAATTCCAAACTCTTCCCTTCCCTCCTTTAATAATCCCCTTTCAACTTGCTCTAGCTTTAGAGAAGAGAACATAATGTTTTGTAGAGTTGGGGATTAATTGAAGTATAGGGCTAATCCTTGATTAAGGTCATTTCAAGGCCTATAGGGTCCTTGTCTGGCAGGCCTTTGATAAGATTATTGATGTTAAAACAAGGCTAATCCCAACAGAATTGGGTCTGAATGTGATTTGAAGAGAGACTTCTCAATTCAAAATTTTCTTCTTAGTTTCCTGTTGCTGTCATTGCAAATGTACATGGTAGAAACCACTCTTGTTTAAAAAGTAAACAAAAATTCACACCCCACCATCACCACCACCTCCCAGTTAATAAATAAGTGCCTATTGTGGATACTTAGAATGAGAATGTGGCCTGCGACATATTGTAACTTCAGACTTGCTCATATAAAGAGAAGAGACATAGAGAGGTAGAAAAAAGACACAGGAGAGGACAGAAACACTCTAAATGTCATATGGTTTGTAATACTTCTGAAATAATTAATTGGTTAGAGTCTTCCATCCCAAATTGAGAGATTTTAAATTCCTGACTGTCACTACGCACTCCTTGAGACAAACACACAGCTTATAAACAGGGGACTTAGTTAGGAAGGAATATCAAACATTACAGAGAAAAAGTGCAAGGACTGAGATCATATGTGAAACTCTGAAATATCAACATGCTTTTTGATTCATGAAAAAAAATAAAAATATAGTGTATACAATAATTTCATGCAAAAATACATGATATGAACTACCCTGAAATACATCCCAGCAAGTTTAATCTGCATTTAATCCAAAGGCCTAGGATGTCTTTCCTTTATTTTGCCTATTGTATCATTAATAAAACCTCACTTTTATTTTGGAAGGCAGCTATGCTCACAACTATACCACCAATGCTACCATCACTTTTATTTTGACATTTAATTTATTTTTTTCCTTTTAATATCTCCTTTTCTAATTTTTCTCAATGACCAGTCACTCAAAAACAAGGAATGTCAGGGCAAAAATTTAAAGAAGGCATATATATATATGTAATTATATATATAATATTATATAATATATATTATATTATGTATAATATATTATATATAATATATATATTAGGCTATATATATATTAGGCTATATATATATTATATATAATATATTAGGCTATATATATATATATATATATATATCCTTTCACTCTGGGAAGAATACAGGTATTACTCAATCATGTGGTTTGGGAGAAGAGTGGTTCACCCCTGAATCTATATGGCTTCCTGTTCTTTCCTTTTCACCTTCCTCTCACTTTCCAGGTGAACCTCATTCATTCAACATGTTGGCTAGGCCCTTCAGATAAAAACTCTACAAACAAGTTGTGGCTAATAGGACACACAAAATATTCAAACAAATAAAACTATGCTATTAATCAGAGGTCTTATAAAAATATGAAATGTCCAGAATTACCCTCCACAGACTAACTCTATCAGAATGCCAGATTTCAGGGATGGCATATGGTGTGTTTGGGGGTGAGTATACATCAGTATATGGCACCTGCATATTCAACAAACAATTCTGATATTAATACCTTGCCAATGCTGAGAACCACAAGCAATCTGTCTGGCACACATCATCACTTTTAAGTGTATAACTGCTTTAGTACAAAGTAAAGAAATCCCAGAGTAGAAATACTTTCGAGCTGTATTACAGTTGAGAGAATGCATAAGTACAGTGTCACCCTACTTGCACTGGAGCTTTATAACATCACAACAGTTATCTCCAGGATTTGGGGACATCACTCCTGGTCTTGGGCAAACAGCTTCTCTAGCCAATGACTGATTTATCTCACTCCCATCTAATGATTCACTGAATTTCTCTTTTTCAGCAACCTAGCCTATACTCTGGTTAGGAATATTTATTTTCTTATTCACTTTTCCTGAATTTTCCTGAACTGTAAGTGCCATTTGAACAACTTTGGTTCCATGGCACATATCCTATGTCTCTGCATATTTTTCTTACTTCCACTCCTTACTCTTGTAGGAAAATGTTCCTGCTTTTTCTTTTCAGTCTAAACTCTTTTACTAAAAGGTTTTTTCATTTGCACTTGCTAGGCTTGCTGTCCTTGTATAGGGAGTCTCCATAAACCCTCATATACTTTGGCCTATTAAAAAAAAAGTTATTTGGACAGAGAATTCTAACATTATCCTTTCTTAAACATTTGGTTCAAAATTTTTCTAAACACGGTGGTAATTAAATGTGGTTTTCAAAATTCCCTTGAATACTTTCTTAATTGCACACAGAAAACACAAAGTATTTTACATTTGTTTTATTGATGAAATTGTGAACCCAAATTTACACAAAGACCCATATTTAAAACAGATGTTTTCATATACAAAGTAAAATTCTTTTGGCAGTAATGAGGTTGGTTATTGATTATTTTATGAAAGTGCCATTGTAGTAATTCAGTTTAAGAAATAAACCCAGGATATTTACTTAACTCATAGACTAAAGTTAACTAGCAACACTTGCACTGAAATTTATGCAAATATTGGTACTTACACCCCCAAAGAGTGGATTGAAGACTCCAAAATTCTTTTCAGAATCTTCAGATCAAAAGCCAGAATTTGTTTTTTAAAAAATAATTAGAATAATATTTTGTGCCCAAATCTAGTGGATAAAATAGTTTGCAGACGCTTCAAGCTACCCATCCCCAAATTTCTCCCTGAATAATAAAGAGAGATTCAATAATTCAAAATGTGTGTATGAACCAAACAAAATATCCTGAAATTTAAAAACACACCTGAGAAATGTTTCAAAATATTTAGGGAAAAATAACAGGGAGCCTACAGAAAACATCATGGGTGCTACCACCGGGCAGCAGAATGAATATTTTTCAAGTAGTGTATTAACAATATGGTAACAATGCCACACCATATGTGTTCTTGACCCAAACATAAGTATTGTATAGTGAACTTGACTCTGAGCCAGAATGGCTGGAATAAAAATCCAGCACAACCATGTTCAGCTGTGTAACCTCTAACAAGTTAACTAAACTTGTTAACTAACAAGTTGACTAACTCACTGTGCCTTGGTTTTCATCACAACAAAATAGGGCAATAACATAATTCCTGTCTCATAGGATTCTTTGGAGGATTTAAACGAAGATTTAGAACAGAGCCTAACATCTAGTAAGTATTTAATAATAATCAGCTGAAAAAATTAGTTTGAGAAAAATATTTACGCCAAGGAAGACTTTCACTATGCAAATTCATCCATTCTGTATCTAGAAGATACAGAAATATCTATTTAAAACACATCATATGTATCTCTTCCACACCTTAAACGGTTACTCAGAAACAGAATGCTTGAGATACCAGAAAGCACACCACGCCAAGTAACAAATGTACGCAAAATGTCAAGGCAGCCCAGGCTTCTAATAAAATACTTTAATATTGTCTTAATATTCTACACGTTAGAGTGTAAAAGTTAATCACTGATACAAAAAGGGAAAAGAACACATTATGACCCAAAGTCTACAAAGAGAATCAAAATTACGAATACCAGCCTGCATGTGGAAATCTTCAATTTTGAAAGCTATGCATGTTTGAGTGCTAGTCATTATTAAATCAGTGTGATTAGGAAAAAAATAGTAGTTTAAAAATGATAGCATATAAGCAATTTTGGCATTTTAGAGAAAATGCTTAGTTTTTAAATGTATGTGTGTCCATGAAGAATGTTTTATAATACACAAAGTATACACAGCACCTTAAGATGACATTATTATAACATAACAAGAATTTTGGCCTGTTCCTCCTAGCAGGCCTCAGTCACCTGCTGTACTTGGCTCAAAGATTATTAAAGTTATTTGTTTTCCTTCTGTTCCCAGTTCAGGCAGCTTAACAGTGGCCTATGATTCAAATGACTGGTAAGCAGTTTCTTGTCTGTCTTCTCAAATTTTCAGCGGCTTTTCTCTACAAGTGGTCTCCAGTGTACCATCCTTGTCCTGCCCCTTACCAGCCGGAAAACCTCCAGCCTTGGCTCTCTCCAGTCACGTGACAGCTGGGCTGCATCCACCCATGGCCACCAGGTGTCACCCTTCTCCTTACTACCATGCTTTGACCCTGAGTGGTTTTGCCAAAGGGGAAATAAAATACAGAATTTAAAATTCAGGTCTTTGATTTTTCAAATGTAGTTGGCTCAAGAATTAATAAACACGGCCAGAAAAATTATGCTAAAAATATCCGAAACTAAGCTTAAAAACACTGAAAGAAAATGGTGATTTATAATTTTATTTAAAAATAAAATTAACAGGCCACAGTTGCCGATGCTTAGTAAATATGTTACTGTGAAGACTAGAGTGTTTCTTGAAATCTCAGCCCATGTGAAATAAAACCAATATAAAAAAAACTGTTACCTAATTAATTAACATACTCTTCATGAGGTAGAAGAGCAAGTGAAGCCTTTGGGCAGTCCGCTTTGAATATGGGATGATATTTAGAAAGAAGAACTTGTTAGTGTGTTTCCAGTGTGGTTTGGAGTTAAAATAACCAATGTCTTATAACACAGATGATAAGGTCCCTACGGTGAAGAAAAACAATTAATTCAGCCACCACAGTTCAATGAAAATATTCCATAAAACAAAATGTAAGAATATTAGAAGCAATACAAATATTCCCAAAGTGACAGATTAAGGTATACACATGAGATAAATGAGAACATCAGTAAAATCATGCTGTATACAACACAATTACACATTTATTAAAATATATATATTTGTTAATTTTATATCTTTTAATGCAGCAATAATACTAACAGGTAATATGCAAGTTGTTAATAAAGTTGATCACTGATTAATTAATTAAATAATAGCTTTACTTTTATTCATCTTTCGACTTTTCTGCAATGAGCACAAATTACTTTTGTTTTTTTTTTTTCATAACTTTCATAACGAGACAAAAACAAAAAAGGTTTTTAAAAAAATGTTGAAATCTCTTCACCCAAATTCAGTATCTACAAAACAAATTTTTGAGCTGTACTTGGCTCCTGAGGGGCATCCGCCCTCCAAGACAGAGTGCTTGTACCACAGCTATGCAGCCAAACATATGTAGTAGCATAAAGTAAATACATGCCCTCTGGAGATATATGTATGTGACTTTTGAACATGGTCAGATTAATCTCTTTCCCAGTATCTAGTAAATCCTGAGTGTCTAGGTTAGATGAATTTTTTGAGTGTGCACAATTGGAGATAAGAACCAGAATCCCAGTGACCCCAGCAAGATGATGCCTGGGCATCCTCAAGCCATTTGGTGGCTTCTGTTTTGATCATCTCAAAATGAGAGAGGTTGCTCCAGTTCACCGAGGGAAATACCACTCAGGAAGCACTGAGTGAGTGAGGACCCTGTGTCTAAAGCCCAGCACAGCCACTAAGTGTCCCCACCAATCACTATCCTTGTGTGGGGGCCGAAGATATAGATGCCAGAGAGAGCAAGAGAAGAGAAAAGGAGCCACATTCCAGGTCCTTCCCACAGGGACTTTGAAAGAAAACATGGCATGTGAGGATCAGTAGCTCATTTTCTGCTATTTCCCTTCATTTGGTTCGAGCTCACTGAGAAGAAGCACAATGTGACAAGAGAAGAGCCATCTCCATAGCCATCTCCGTCCCTCTCCATTTACTCTGTTCATCTAAACCACCAAAATGCAGTGGGATGTGAGATGGATCAAACAGCAAGAATGACTGTTTGAAACATGTCTCTATCCCCGGCAAGCTATGAGATACTCTGTACTTCACTTTCTCCATCAAAAAAAGAAAAAAAAATGGAGATAATAGTACTTACCATATGTAGTAAGGCATGTAAGTAGGTGCTTCAAACAGAGTCTGGCACCAACTAAGTGTTTTTATTTTTAATAAGTATTAGCCACATTATCATTATTACCACCATCTTTATCATGATTTTCATTATCAGAACAAGGAGAGAGGGTCAGCAGAGACCAGGTGGAAAATTATCATGGTGCTTCAGATCTGGCATACTAGAGCAGCAATGCAAATATAGGCATCATTAACCTTTGAAAGCCTATATGACATCTCTGTGCAAATTAGAAAAAGACACCCCTGCCCAAGGCCCTCCAAGACGCTTTCCCCCCACCTGCTAAAACACCCATCATAATAGACATAAATATCCATGATGCCTTTTCTAGGAAAGTTTGTGCAGTCCACAGCCTTCATAGCTGCACAACGACCCAAATCACACTTTGATGGAAGAGTCCCCAAGGCTTGGTGACAGATGAGTTACTGGATAACAGAAAGAAAGGATTCAAAGCAAAGTTGAACGAGTCCGGGAAATGCCTGGATATGTGTGCAAAATTCTAGTAGGGATATGAGTGTGCATTTCCCAGGGTGAAGAAGGTTCATAGCTTTTCTCATGTTTTCATATGTTAAAATGAATTGTGAGTCCTCAAGAGTTAAGCAACCCTCTTCTGGAGGTAGGAGATGAGATAGGTGTGTGGGGTCAGACATGATGGAGGAAATGAAGGAATCCTCTATATGCAGTTTGAGATTCACGAGAGACAGCTCTGGAGGAGAGGTCACAGGTGGGGTCACTGGCATGCAGGAACTCAAAAACCTAAATGAGGACATCTTTTTGAGAAAATGAACAGGGAAGACTAAAAGCAGAGAGTTCTTCATGCAGTTTCTGTCTGTTAGGTCCAACTCTGTCCTGAACATGAAGAGCTCCACAAGTATGCCCCTCTTTGAGTCTCTAGTTTTTTCTCCTCCCCACAATGAGTCTGCAGGCTGCACATCAGTCACATTCAGCCAGGACATAGTCCCCCATGGCTTCTCCTGTTAAGACAAGAGACCCAGGAGAGAGGCATCACAAACCTAGGCATCATCTTGCCTCTTCCCTGTCCCTCACCTTCCTCATTGGCCCATCTCAACTTTGCCCACTCTCATCCCAGGGCACTACTGGATTTATTTCTCATCTGGAATTGCTTATTGCCCTGATAACTGGTCTCCTCACCTCTCATCTCACCTTCTAACAACCCATTCAGTACACAAGGGAGATCGTGTCCCTCTTTGCTTATGTTCCTTCACTGACTCCCCAGTGATCATAACATAATGTCCCAAAAGTCACCAGGACTCTACACATCCTGGCTTCTGTCTGCCTCTCTATTTTCTACACCACAGATGTTCAAGGGGTAGAAATGCAGAATTGGTGCCTGAAAGGTATACAAAGTCAGGACAAGGTACATTAATTACTTCTCACCTCGCAATATGCCTCACCCTCTCCCACTTGGCATGGATGTTCCACCTGTGTAGACCTCCCTTCACCCTCAACTTCACCTGAAGAAATCCCACTTCTCCTTCAAGAATCAGAAGGCTTTCTTGATCCCTAGCTGAACATGATCATGCCTTCCTTTGATGCCCCAAAGTATCTCCTTCCTACTTGCCTTAGGACCTCAGGGGGTCTTCTTGAACTGCATCTACTTGTCACGGATTTCAATCCCTACTAGATTTGGGTTCTGAGAATAGCAACAGTGACTTTCTCAACCACAAAGCTCCTGCACTACCTTAAACAGCATTTGCAAAATAGCAGGTGCTCAAAAGACATTTCTTGAATTAGAAACTTTCATTATGGGAAAAACCATTAATTCCTTTCCTGCTCCCAGGAAGGTGCTAGTGTTCCCAAAGAAAATAAGAGAGAATAAACCTTCCCATGGATACCAAATCCCCTCTGCCCTCCCTCTGCCCCACTTCTTGCAGGAGGACAGCTGTATCCTGGGGTCAGAGGTACTAAGAGACTTCCTCCTTGTTTCTACTCACTTGAAGCCTGCCTCTTCCTTAAGATTCTGAACAAAGCTCCAATAAAGAAGATAATGACACAAACAGCAATCCCACTGATGACTCCAATGACCAGGGTGTCAGATGGTAAGGGCTCTAAAATAGTGAAAGCAAGTTAAAGCCTGTGATTGCCAGCCCCAGCCCAACCCCCAACAAAGAGCAGACCCTCCTCTCACTGCCATGTTGATCCCCCAGGGCCCTCTCTTCCTATCCCCCACCACTTCCCATTTTACCCACAACAGATTTTCTCAGCTTTTGGCTCTCATCTGTTACATACCCCAGGTGGCAATGAGGGGCTGATCCAGGCCTGGGTGCTCCACCTGGCAAGTGTATCTCTGTTCTTCCCCAGGGGGCACAGCCAAGGCTATCCAGCCCTGGTAGGTCCCATCCCCATTAGGCAGAATGTCCTTAGGCTCAATCTCCTTGGCATCCAGTGGCTGCCTGTCCCTTAGCCACTTCATGGTGATGTTCTGGGGGTAGAAGTTCAAAGCCTGACACCGAAGAGTGGTCACTGCAGAGGTCACATGATGAGTCACCTTCACCAAAGGAGGCACTGGACAGAAAAGAAGGATGAGGAGAAGGGATATTTTCACTCTGGCCAGGAAGCCTGGAACTTTCACTTCCTTCTACAAATGGGTTGGAGGAAGGAAATACCCTCCTACAAAAAAAACAAGTGGCAGGAGAAACACATACTATTTTGTGTCCTAAAACTCATTCCAAGATTGGGTTCTCATGCAGTGTCACATGGAACACAGTCACAGTCATATCAGCTTGTTCTCTTGTCCATTATGTAAATATGCATATCTTTTACCCATGTTCTCTGTTCTGACAGATGAAATTGCCTTTTATGTGCATCAAAAATGATTGAATACAAATGATCAGTTTCACCTGGTTCAACCTAGTAGGTATTCTTCTTGTGAGAAGGGGCTTTGTAAGAAAGCCAGCTTCAGTGATTATTGCCATGTTCTGTGAAAGAAATCTTTAACTTAAAGGAATCTGCTACTCTGATGGGTGACCTCACTTGTATTTCCTCATCTTGGTATTCATGTGACAGTTGACATCTCTGAATTCCTACCATGTATAAATACACATAGGATTGTTGGTTAAATAGAAAAAAGGCCATAGATACTTCCTCTTTGGACATATGCATGGAGAAAAAAAATTAAAACCACGACTCGTGGCTGTGTCATATATCTCAATTATAAGATGGAGACCCTAGGATTGGCAAAGTCCCTTCCCAGAACTTGGAGAGTCACACAACCTCAGGCACCTCTGAAACCACAGCCAGAGATCCCATGCCTTGTATCCTCCTCACTCTGCCAATATAGTGTGGGCACAGAAGGGTGTTTCCACCATACCTTGCTGGTCCAGAACACCTCTCCCCAGCTCCAGCAACTGCTGCAGGTGCTCAAGGCAGTCCCTCTCCAGGTACGCCCTGTTCTGCTTGGACCGAATTTTGTGCACTTCCCACTCCAGCTTGGTGGCCTGAGCCCTGGGCTCTGCTGCTCTCCAATTCAGCGTCTCAGGGCAGAATTCAAGGTGGTCCTGCCCATCATACCCATACTTCCAGACGCCCCTGGTGCTGTTGTCCTCTTGCATCTCACAGCCCAGGATCACCTGTAGGGTATGGGACTCTAGAAACACCCCCAGCCTTGTTATTGAAACCAAAGGAGTAGGTCCCTGTTTCCACCATCCTCAAGGACCAAACAATCTCAGGAAGCAAATGTCTTCCCTCTTCCCTGCCCCCCAGACTTCTAGCTCTCTCCCTCAAGATGCAACCCTGAGGTAGTAAAAAGCTCCAACGATCTCATGAAGGTGAGGCCCCCTCTCCACATACCCTTGCTGTGGTTATGGTTGTCCATGATAGTCCAGAAGTCAACAATGAACATGTGATCCCACCCTTTTAGGCTTTGACTCAGCTGCAGCCATAGTTGGCTTGAGGTTCTATTCCAGACCCATGGGGCTCGGGGCTCTGCTCGTCGACTCTCATGATCATAGTACACGAACAGCTGGTCATCCACGTAGCCCAAAGCCTCAAACAAGGAAGGTCCAAGGTCCCGCTCTGAGGCACCCATGAAGAGGTAGTGCAGAGAGTGCGAACCTGGAGAGATAGCAACAGGCCTTCGCCACACACAGCAGCGGGGACTGGGAGGCAGAAGCGCCACACACCTGAATCAACTCATACCAACAGCTGTGTCTGGTCCTTACCCTGTGAAAGTGAGACACAGTCCTGTCTTCCATCCATATGACAGTTGTGGCTGCTCTCTCCTCGTGTACCTCCCTCTGCCACATGTGGTTGCCACCCCTTCGCTGCCCCAGACCCTGACCCGTTACTCACAATCAGGCAGTTTCCCCTGGAGTGGACAGACTCTAGAAAATCCTAAGGTGTCTCTAGCCATGGTAGTTGAGCTCAGGAGTTGGTGCTTAGAGCAAATTAGATTCAAGTCCTGAGGAATTTGCTCTTGTGTCTTTTTTATCACTTCATCTCTAAACCTTTTCATGTGCAAATGTTTCCTGTGAAATGCTGGAGGATCTGCTGATAAATAGCTCAGGGCAACTTTTTAGTATCACAACAGTTCCCAAGCAAACACAGAAGGACCCTCTTCCCTCAGTTATAGGATGAGGGAGTTCAGAAATGCATCTCCTCCCCCCGCCCCCCCTAGTACCTAGAGCAGCACCTGGCACATAGTAGTTGCTTCATAAATACTTGTTGGAAGAATGACTAAACAATGGCTCTTAGATTTTAAATTCTGGCCCTGAACTCTAGACTCTTATAGCCAACTGCCTATATGACATCACCATTTAGTCACCTGACTGGAATTCAAACTTAACATGTCCAAACCCAGGCAGCTGATTTCCCCCCAAACTGCTCTTTCCTCTGCCTTCACCATCTCTGAAATGGCATCACCAATCAGCCCATTGCTTAGGCCAATAAAATAAAATGAAAATGAAATCATTAAAGAACAGTGCCAATTTTGACTCTTCTCTCATACAACATAGAATCCTTTAGCAACTTCCTTCAAAATATATCCAGAATGCAACCATTTCTCACCCCCTCCTCTCCTCCCACCCAGCCCACTCCACTACCTCTTGCCTGCACTAGTGTAACAGTACCCTGGCTGAGCTCCCTGCTTTTAGTGCTGCTCCTTTCATTCTGTTTTCCACATAGCAGCCAGAGCATTCTTTAAAACCTGTGGCAGAGCATGTCACTCCTTGGCTAGAATCCACACCATAGCCTATAGGGCCCACATGGCCCAGCTTGTGGCTCTTCTGAGCTCCTACCTGCTTCTCTGCCTCCAGCCCTGACACTCCTTGCTCTTCTTTCAACCTTACGGCTCTTAACCAGGACATTTTGTCTCCCAGGGGACATTTTTGATTGTCAAAAGTGAAGGAGTGCTGCTAGCATCTCCCAACTAGAGGGCAGGGATGATGCTAGACACCCTACAATGTATGCAACAGCCCCCACCTTCCCTCAACCAAAAAAAAAAAAAAAAAGTCAGTAGTTTTAAGAAAACCTGCTTCAACCCAACTTGCCAGGCCCATTCAGTTGCCTGAGAAGTGCTGCCCCAGTCAGTATCACCTTTATTTCCTTCAGGTCTCTGTTCAGCCTCAGAGAGAGGCTTGCCCTGGCCTCTCTGCTTCACATGTCTTCACAGTGCTCATCACTAGCTGACATTGTATATCTTTCTGCTCATTTGTTTGTTGTCCCCTCTCCCACTAGAATGCGAAATTTCAGAGGGCAAAGACTCGATTCCCTGCTCTCTTCCCTACAGCCTAGAACAGTGCAACACATGGCTGGGCTCATTCTACACTTGTGAACAGTGACTATTCTGTTCAACATGAAATTTTATTATTCAGCCTCTAACGCAGTGTGATGTCTGAAAATCACAGCTGTGACATGGAGACATGGGCTCTGCCACCAAAGTCCAATGTACCATAGAACAGTTACTAGTATGCAGGTCACTGTGATAATGCATATAAATCACAGAGCGCTGTGCTAGACTACAGGGCAAAATCACTGTCAGCTAAGATCAGAAGCAGTGGTAGAATTTGATTTAACATCAGAAAACCAGATTGTTTACCTTCTTTGTAACCTGGAAAGAGTTACTTAACTTGAGGGCCAGTTAACCACTAGTAAAATAAAGCTATTCATAGCTCCTACCTCTTAATGCTAGTGAGAGTCAAATAAAATCACAGATATGAATGTGATTTAAAACTGACTTCATTGCTTAAATGTTAATTATTATTACTTTGGCATCCTTTAGAAAAGGCCCGTTAATTACACAGCACATTGCAAAGTCAACAAAGCCTGGCTGAAAAAGAGAACTGTTATGTTCTGTTCTGTTCAAAGGTTCAAAAACAATATATACTTAATTTTCCAGTCAAAAGAACAATCGCCAGGAGTCGGGAAAGGCCCAAAGTAGGCCTCTTTCAGGAGCCTTCCACCTCCACCTCACCAAAAGGGGGTGGGGTGGAAAGAATTCAAATCCCAACCCGTCTCCTGCAGCAGTGCCGAGAGGGAAACCCCGCGCGGGTCCCGCTGTGAGTTAGCTCAGGCTGCCCTGCGGGCGCCCGGGCCCAAGTCGCCCTTGGTGAGAACTTCCTGTTTGGAGATGACTGGGGAAAAAAACTACACAGCGGACATTAGAAACAGCAACAAAAAATGAAATCGGAATCAAAGGAGCCCCTGGCTCAGCTCAAGTGATTAACTATTAGATTTATTTAAAAGCGTCACGGTTCGGGGAGGGAGTGGGTGGCTCCAAATGTCACTCGGAAGAGCGGGGACAGAAGCGCTCGGGGGAGGGGGCAGGTCCTGGGGCCAGGCACCGCGTCTGCAGCTTCCCCTCCCCGGGTCTGGACACCGAAAGTAGGGAGAAGGGACTGCGGATGGGCTGAGCAAGTCCTCCGAAGTTAGAAAACTCCCAAACGCTAAGAAAAGTTTCGGTTTTTCCTCCCCCGCCGTGCCCCTAGCTCGCCCGCAGCCCTCGGACTCACGCATCTGTCGCCCCTGCGGGACCGCGGTCCGCAAGAACATCAGGAGGAGAAGCGCTGGCCTCGCTCGCGGGCCCATTTTCCCGGTTCAGACCTCAAGCCCCGGCGCGTCCCCGCCTCTTTGCTGGGGCGGGGAAACAGAGACCGACCAAGAAGTCACCCTGGAGCCATTGCCGAGACTCCGGGATGCCCAATAAAACTCCCTCGCGATTGAGATCTCTTTCTGGGGCATTGGTTAAAAGACATGGGTCTCCTGAACTTGAATTTTCTCTCTTCTGCAAGCAGAGGTTATTGCTTGTGAGAGAGTGATCCAGCTGTCCCCCTAGTTTCTAAGTCCTGAGTAGGTGTTGCTGATTGGGCAAAATATATTTCACAATTTTCTGATCTAAATATTCAATAATTTCAAAATTCAATTATACATTTTTTTTTTTTTAAGACAAAGTCTCGTTCTGCTGCCCAGCCCGGAATGCAGCAGCGACATCATAGCTCTCTGCAAGCTCAAGCTCCTGGGCTCAAAGGATCCTCCTGCCTCAGCCTCCTGAGTAGCTGGGACTACAGACACATGCCACCATGCCCGGCTAATTTTTTTTTCTTTAATTATTTTTTGTAGAAACAGAGTCTCACTATACTCAGGCTGGTCTCAAACTCTTGGCCTCAAGCAATCTTCCTGCCTCTGCCTCCCAAAGGTGCTGGGATTATGAGCACGAACCACTGCATCTGGCCAATTGTACATTTTGAAACTTCTGTCTCAAGCTTAGTCCAACTTGCTGATTTTGTTATTTGATTTAGAAATATGATTTTTCATTTTGTTATTCGATTAAAAATTAATTAAATCATTAGATTAATAAATTATAATAGATCCTACTGAAACACTTTTCACAATTTACTTAAATGAATTACCTGACAAATGTTTCACAAACTTTACAGCACATTGGAATTACCTGGAGTATCATTAAACATACTGAAGCCCTGCTTCTCTTGCCCTCCTCAGGCATTCTGATTTAATTGGCATGGGTGACAGCTGGGCATTGGGATTTTAAAAGCTTCCCTTTCCTCCAACAAAGTTTGGGAACTTAGACATTTCAAACCATATTAACAACTTTGTTATATCTGAGTGCCCCAAACCTTTAAATATCTAACAAATTCAGCAAGCAATACCTTTCTAAGCATGCATGCAAATTTTGACAATTCAAGAAAAGGCATACTTAAAAATCAGGCCCTGTTAACTGTAAGCACATAGATGGAATAAGATTGGAAAAATGTTGAATATTGGTAGCTTGTATATCGGGATTGATGATTGTACTATTCTGTGTGTGTGTGTGTGTGTGTGTGTGTGTGGTGTCACAGGTTTATTGAGATATAATTCACATGCCATACAGTTCATCTATTTAAAATGTAAAAATCAATGGGTTTTAGTTATATTTACAGAGGTATGCAACTATTAGCACAATTTTAGAACAATTTCCATCTCCCCCCAAAGAAACCCTGTACCCTTTAGTCACTGCCTCCCCACATCCCTCCATCTTCCCTCCTCCCCAGCCCTCCACAATCAGTAATCTACTTTCCTTCTATTCTGAACATTTCATGTACATAGTCATACAATACATAGCTTTTTTTGGTAACTGACTTCTTTCACTTAGCATAACATCTTCATGAATGCTTTTTATGGACTAATAATATCCATTGTAAGGATATACCACAACACATTTTATTTATCCATTCATCAGCTGATGGACATTTGGGTTGTTTCCATTTTTTGGCTAATGGTAATAATGCTGCTATAAACATTCATGGATAAGTTTTTGTGTGGACTTATGTTTTGATTTCTCTTGGGTGTACATCTGGAGTGGATTTGCTGTATCTTATGGTAACTCTGTTTAACCTTTTGAGGAACTGCCATACTGTTTTCCAAGTAACTGTAGCATTTTAACCTCCTATCAGCAGGGTAAGGGTGTTCTGATTTCTCTAAGTTTTTGCCTGCCGAACACCTCTTATTGTCCATCTTTATAATTCTAATCATCCTAGTGAGTGTGAAGTGGTGTCTCATTGTGGTTTGGATTTCCACTTCCCTGATGACCAGTGATGTTGAGCTTTTCTTTCACCTGCTTATTGGTCATCTGTAAATCTTCTTCAGAGAAATGGCCATTCAAATCCTTTGCCCATTTTTTTTAATTTTGGATTTTGTCTTTTATTGTTGAGTTGCATGTGTTCTTTATGTTTTCTAGATATAAGTCTCATATCTGAGATGTGATATGGAAATATTTCCTTCAATTTAATGGGTTCTATTTTTACTTTTTCAATGGTGTCCTTTGAAGCATAGATATTTTTAATTTTAATGAAATCCAATTTACCTATTTTTTTCTTTGGTTACTTATGGTTTTGGTGCCATATCTAAAAGGCCAAATCCAAGATCACAAAGATTTACACCTATGATTTCTTCTAAGAGTTTTATAGTTTTAGTTTTTACATATAGGTCTTTGATCCACTTCAAGTTAATTTTTTGTATATATATGATGGTTAACTTTATATGTCAACTTGACTGGGCTAACAGATGCCCAGACAGCTGGTAAAATATTATTTCTGGGTGTGTCTGTGATGGTGTTTCCAAAAGAGATTAGAAGTTGAATCAGTAGACTGAGTAAAGAAGATCATCCTCACCAAATGTGGGGAGGCATCATCCAGTCCTATGAGGGCCCTAGACAGAGCAAAAAGGCAGAGGAAGGGCAAATTTACTCTCTCGTCCTGAGCTGGGACATCTATCTTCTGATGCCTTTAGCCATTGGAATTCCTGGTTCTTAGACCTTTGGGCTCCAGGACTTAACACCAGCAGACTCCTTCACCTCTTTCTCAGGCCTTTGGACTTGGACTGAATTACACCACTGGCTTACCTGGTTCTCCAGCTTCTGACTAAAATATTGTGTGAAGTAGGGGCCCAACTTTATTCTTTTTCATGTGATTATTCAGTTGTCACACAACCATTTTTGAGAAGACTATTCTTTCTTTATTGAATTATTTTGGCACTCTTTTAACCATAAATGTAAGGATTTATGTCTGGACTCTCAATTTTATTCCATTGATCTGTATTTCTGTCTTTATGCCAGGACTACACTGTCCTGATTACTGTAGCTTTATAGTAAGCTGAAATCAAGAAGTGTGATTCCTTCAAGTTTGTTCTATTTTTTCAAGATTTTATTGGATATACTGGGTATGTTGAATTTCCTTATGAATTTTATGATGTACTTATCAATATCTATTCTATTTTTGTGTATGTTTTTAGATTTTTATATGAAACAAATGCATTTTAGCTTTTTGGATTTCTTTTTTAATATGATAAAAGAAAATAGCCAAAATCAGAACTCTTGTCCACGTCAGCATTTGACGGGCAAGAGAAGGATAAACAGTTGACATATAAACAAAAAAGAAATGATCAACCATATTCTGAAAGCCGTAGAGTAGTTACAGGTACCAAAAGCTGCAGAGAAATGAAGTCAGATGCAATCTGAAATTTGCTCATTGTATTTGGACATTAAGAGACCCTAGATTTCAACCATAGACAGTTTAGTGGGAACCTGAGGGCAAATGGTCTAAAGCAAGTAAAAAGTTACAATTCCAGGTCTAAAGAGTAGACGGAGCTGATGAGGAAGAAACCTTTGACCCAATTTTGAATCACTTGACCCTGGCCCCACTTTCTGCTCCAAGCACACAGAGATACTGGAATTCAACATTCACAAAGGGTGGTACACTGGACATGACACCAAATGACTCCTTAAGATGTCAGAATCAGAATTAGGCCATATTAGCTGGGGCTCAAGTTTCCATGTACACTTGGAGAGGAGGTCAGTTTACAGGCCCATGCATGAAGGGAACTGGCACAGGCTATATTCATAGGTCAGGAACTGAGCTGGATCACCCCATCTGTGAAACAGAAGTAAGGAAATTTTATCCACACCTCAAAAAAGTGGTTGAAGAGCTAGTTTCCCTTATAAACCTAACACAGAATAGGGTAACGGATATGTGTTGAAGAAAGACATTGGGTGGGCAATATGTTGATGCAAAACACTATGTCCCCACATTCCACTTGTTAATCATCCTTTTCCACTCATTTGTGAGATGGATTGTGTCTCCCAAAAAGATATATTGTCCCAACCCTCAGTACCTATGAATATGACCGTATTTGGCATAAGGTCATTGAAGATATAACTGGTTAAGATGAGGTCGTAGTGGAGTAGGGTGTCCGGACAGGGTGGGAAGAGGGCAAGGGATTCCAGCTGGCAACTCATCTGCTCCGCTTCATACTCCGAAAGAGCTTTGCTTTGTAGGGGGCCAGAAAAGATAAGAGGACAAGCAGCAGTGGTCATGATGCAGATTAAATTTTCCCAAAGTGATGCTCTGAGTTCGGTGGAGCACCTAGGCCAGGCATTACAACTTCTGTTGTCCTGTAGACACATTGAGTCTGGGCGCTTACCTGCTGTGGGCTTATGCTAACCCGTGAAGTGTTAGAAACCTGGAAAAGGCTGGGAATTGAATCCTTTAAAGGAAGAAATCTCAAATTGTGTTCCCCAGACCAGGAGCATTAGCATTGCTCCGGACATGTTACAAATACAAATTCCCAGGCCCGATCTCAAACCTACTGAGGTACAACCAGTAAGAGTGGAGCCTACCTATAGATAGGCTCCAGGTTATCTGATGCACAATAAAGCTTGAACACCACTGTTCTTTAGGTTTCTCGTTTTATCTGTGGAGTATTAAGGGCGGGACAGAGCAAGGCTAGAATCTAATAAATCAACTTCCATTCCCTTCCATGAGTTCCATGCCTTTCAGTTCTTACCCTTGCAGCTGCAGCTCAAACTACATCTCACCAAAACTTCCAACCGGTATTATAAAATACATCATTTATCTGTTTGCTATGGATTTTGTGCATACTTCTAATTATAGCAATTAATTTACAAACTGAGTACCTATCTATGGGAGAAAAATTGAAACTGGACAAGCAAAAAGAACATAAAAAGCACCTGCAATCCCACCTTCCAGGGATAAAACTCCATTGACATATCCATGTATATTTTTTCCAGTAGATAGAGCTATAGCTAAGATATAAATTTTATAAACCAGGGTTATGACTTAATCAAGGATGTACAAGGTATCTCTGAAGAGGTGCAAGGCAGTCCTCACAATAGCTAGAACCACTCGAAGACAGCTCAAAGAAAGATAACTTTTCCCTAGCCACAAATGGGGCACAACTTACCTTTCTGTCTGACCATATTTTCTAGGGTTTCAGCTTCTCAGCTGACCAGCAACATACAAAGGCTCAAAAGTCTTGTGTGTCCCCCACAGATGGAAGAAAACAAGAAATCAAAAGCTGTCCATGGAAGAGAAAAGGATGGTACCTCAAAAAGCCAAAAGTCACACAAATACCAAACCAAGAGGGACTGGTTCCCTGACTAGGAATCAAACCCAGGGCCTGGCGGTGAAAGTGAAAAATTCCAGCTATTAGGTCACAAGGTGGAGTGGCTCTTGCTATTGATCCCATGGGCCATCTAAAGTGGACAGTTTGAGTGTACAAAAGATTTTAACTTTGTTTTGTGTCAGATTTTTGCTCTTTAATTTAGTAAAGAGAATATCTATGGCTAATTATGACACTATTGTGTGTCTGTCTTTTAATTTGATCTTCCCATCAATTATTTAGAAAAGAGATCTCTAGAATCTTTTCTTTGTCCCCCTTTTTTCTTTTCTTTCTTTCTTTCTTTTTTTTTTTAAATTTAGGAGTCCAATTTAAAAGATCCACCTTCTGGCCATCAACAATTAGAATTTCCAATGGTGACTCAATTCAACAGCCTCTTTAGAGAAGAAGCAATCCCAAAGATCCTCCCACACTCCCAGAAGTAGGCTGGCTAAGATAGACAAACTCTCCTGAGAGCTTGATACATTTGGAACAAAAAGTCTTGGGTTCCTGGCTGTTTTCAGATTGGCCACCTGACATGACCCAAAAGACATGCCCTCTCTATGGTGAAGATCAAGAGAATGCACCCACCTGGTCACAAGTAAAATTCTCAAGGACCTAAAGCAAGACAAGAGGGAATCTCAACCAGTAGCCCTCTTTATGACAGAACAACACAGAAAGTTAAAGACAAAAGAAAAGACTATTTTTAGGAGGAAACACATCAAATAATATGAATATTCATGCCACAAAGTGCCAAAAAGGACACCAGAGTCACTACACCAAGACTATTCACACACAAATCCTTTTCTCCCATTAATCAAAATTTTGCAGAGGAAACAATGATTTTTACCATGTGCTCAACTGGATTGCACAGAGATAGAGGGAGGGAGCCTGGATGCTAAACAATTTCTACTCTTTTGCCACCTTATCAGGTCCTGGATTCCTTTCACCGTGGCTTCCAGAAGAGCAGAGTGGCTTTGGTGATCCTGTTTGTGATGCCAAACTGTAGGGTCCACAGGAAAAGTTTCATTTTAGCCTCAGAAGTTTCAATGAAAAATCAACTCACAAAAAGTAGATTAGTTGGAGAAAAGGCATAAAGATTTATCTAATGTGTACACATGAGAGCCTTCAAAAGGAAGAACCAAAGGTACAGGGGAAATTGTCCATTTTTATGCTCAGGTTCAACAAAGTATGGACAGGTGTGTAAAAATATGATTGGACAAAAAGGGTATAATCTAATGCTAACAGACTGAGTAGGGAAATCCAGCGAGGCCTGTCTGTTTAGGTTCTTCTTGGCCTATCTGAGCAGCATTCCTTCCTTCTGCGTATGGGGCAGGACCCTCTCTAGAATTGGGGTCTTATGACCTGCAGTCAAATAAGGTAGGTCAGATAATTTCTTTATTGTCCATTTTGACGCAGAAAGGGAGAGGGAAAGCTAGGGTAGTATTTTTAGGTTTTATGGCTGGCTTCAAGAAAAAGGAGCTCTGGTTTCCATGATCCTTCTTTGGGAAAAGGGATTCTGGTTTCTATGGATAGCCTTAGGACTGAGAGAGAGGAGGGTAGGAGAAGGTCAGAAAAAAATTTTTGTTTCTGAGACTTTCATTTTGGAGTATTGTTTTCTGAGGCCCAACACTATCAAGGAGTTTACAATCAGGTTGAGAAGATATTCCCTGATAGAGTGAATAGCCAAATAGAAATGCTGTGGAGTTGTATTGTATTTACAACCAAAGCCAATGACGGAACAGGTGAAGATATAAATGTTCATGAGTTTGTAGTCCCCTTGACAACTTCTCTTTTAATGCAAATATCTATCACCTATGAGTTCAAAGATCTGCTTGTTCTCCTCCTCCTCCTCCTTCTTTTTTTTCGGTTTTTTTTTTTTCTTTTTTGAGACAGAATCTCGCTTTGTTGCTCAGGCTAGAGTGTCATGATGTCAGCCTAGTTCACAGCAACCTTAAACTCCTGGTCTCAAGTGATCCTCCTGTCTCAGCCTGACGAGCAGCTGGGACCACAGGTGTGTGCCACCATGCCCGGCTAATTTTTTCTATTTGTAGTTGCCCAGCTAATTTTTTTTTCTATTTTTAGTAGAGATGGGGATCTCACTCTTGCTCATGCTGGTCTCGAACTCCTAAGCTCAAGTGATCTTCCCACCTTAGCCTCCCAAGAGTGGTAGGATTACACTCCTCCCATCTTCTTCTTCCTTCCTGGTCCTCTTTAAAAAGATAGGGGTTCCCAGTGAATTTTAACTCCTGGGCTCAAGGGATCCTTCTGCCTCAGCCTCCTAAGCAGGTGGGACTACAGTGGTGTACCACCCTGTGCCTGATGCTAAAGATCCTACCCTTTACTGTACAGTGACCTTACTGGAGCTTCTCTGAACCTCAACCTGCTCATCTATAAAACGGGAGTAATAATTTCTGATCACCAAATGATACCCTATTTGCATGACTTTTTACAACTGCTAATGAAACCAAGAGGTTAATTTGATCAGGTCTGCCTGCCTTGCTTGCTTTTAGTTGCTTACCTTTTGTTATTTATTTATTTTTCCCCCTTTTCCACCAAGCTGTAGGCCACAGTGCTGCTGAATGCTGAAACTTAACTGCCACTGGTTACTTTGCAGATAACATTCATAAGTCACCATTGTAATGGTCCCTTCAGTTGTTTTTCAGGAACTTGGGCCAGCTCCTGTCCAGTTCAAACCAGCTGAGATCACATACTCTTCAACCGGGCCTGCTCAAGTGCCTGAGAGATGGCATTTAGACATTGGAGGGCTGAAAACTCCGCCCTCACACCATGCTAACACACCATTTTCTGTGCATGTGTCCTATGAAATGTCATGAATCCTGACTACGCTTGGGCAGAATAAACATGTTTCTTCATTTTCCCCACTGCCAATTACCTTTCCCCACACCTTGAAACACCCAACTTCCCTTACCCATAAATATCCCTATGCCTTATCTTCAGGGAGGCAGATTTGAGAGTTGTTCTCCTGCCTCTTCACTCTGTACATCATGGCCTTGTGATTAAATCTTTTCTCTTTTGCAAAATCCGACTCACAGTGATTGATTTAAAGTGTGCAGGCAGAACAGACCTGGACCTGAACAATAACATTAACAGGTATAGACACCACTAGAAGGTAAAAATTATAGATCTGACAGATTAGGAATATACTGCCTACAATACATTTTGGTTTAGAGTGCCATGTTCCTCTCATTAGAACTAACACCACACAGTAGTACGCATAAATGTCTGGTTCAGGTGGGGAGAGTTTGAGGCCAAGGGACAACTCTTTTTGTTGTTATTCTTCAGCTCTTTCATGGGCCTAGACACTTTCAGGAAGAAAATTTCCTCAACATCTAGTATCTTTCACTGGAAACTGTCGCTATATATTATTCGTTATTGATGAGAAAACAAAGTTTGCTATTGTTTACTTTTATATAAACTGAGTTTTTGTAAACCGCCCTGTTTTTTCTCATTTCTGATATATGTATGCGTATGTTTTAAAGGCACAGGAATTATAATCAATCTGCAAGGCAACCAAAATTATATTGTAAAACTTTTTAAACGGTTTAAATCTAAATTTTCTCATTTGTAAAGAGGTAATAATAACAGTTATTTCAAATGATGATATTTAGAATTAAATTTAAAAATCAGAATTGATAAATGAAGCCCTCAGTGCAGTGCCTGGCATATAATCAAGGCTAAGCCAGTTTTTACTGTTATTACATACCCTCATATACTACTACTACTACTACTAACATCAATGACATTGCATATCTGAGGATATTCCTCTCTACCACGTTTGGTGTACTCTTACAAATTGCCTATATTGTGGTTATCTCACAATTAAAATAATAATAAAAGAAAAAAGTATGCAGTCTCTTTAGGTCCCTGGGGTTTGTTGGGACTCAGAAAACAACACCCCAAAATGAAGGCCTCAGAAGCTAAAGTTTTTCTCTGACCTTCTCCTACCCTCTTGTCTCTCAGTCCCACTCTTCCTCAAGGCTAGCTATACAAACTAGAATTCCTATTTCCCAAGGTGGGTCACAGAAACCAGAACCCCTTTTCCCCAAAGCCAGCCACAAAACCTAAAAATATTACTTCAACTTTCCCTTCGCCTTTCTAAGTAAAGATTGGCCATAAAGAAATTCTCTGAACTGCCTTGTTTGATGGTAAATCATAAGACCCCCGTTCCAGAGAGGGACCCGTCCCATCCCCAGAAGGAAGGAATGCATGCTCAGAGAGGCCAAGAAGAAGATGTAGGCAGGCCCTGCTGGGTTTCCCCATTCAGTCTGTTAGCATTAGATCAAATTGTATTTCTACATGGCTATCCATATTTTGTTGAACCTAAGCACAAAAATGGACAGTTCCTCCTGTATCTTGGGTCTTCATTCTGAAGGCTGCCATATATACTTTAACAAATTTGTATGCCTTTTCTCCTATTAATCTTCCTCTTGTCAGTGATTTTCAGCAAAACTTCAGAGAGTGAAGGGGAAGTTTTCTCTTGGTCCCTATGAGTACTTACACTTAATTTGTTACTCTCTTTTAATACAAAATTGAAGTGGCTTTTCCCTGAAACTATATCTACTCCCATTATTTGGTAAAATTAACCATTTCCTCTTTTGATCTCTACCCTATACTGGGAGGCATAAAACATCACTGTCCATTCTTTTCCCATCTTGACTTCTCTGGGCCCTTACTCCAGTCTCACGGCTTCCCAATACTGTCATCGTCAATTGTGGGTAATAATCGTTTCTAACCATCAAAAGACTCTGTATGTGAACGACTTTTGAAATCTACAAAGTAATGCAACATCAACTCAAAAGTCAATGATTCGCCAGGCAGCCTTGGTAGGTAGCTGTCCGACTACCCACAGTTTTAATTTGGAGCGCCATCTTGTGTCCACTAGCACAAGCAACATTCTACGGTTTAAATGCCTTTGGACAGGAAAGCCTTAAAGCCGAAGCAAATATATTTTTTTGTTTGTTATCTTTCAGCAGTTCTGAGAGTCTTGAAAAAATTGAAAGTTTTAAAAAAAACCTTTATGTTTAATTCTCTACCTAAAACTCTTTGAAAGTGCTTGTTAGCAATTGGATGTTTTCAATTTCATTAATTTATGTTTTGCATTCGCAAAGAAACAATGGTGGGAGTGCCTTTTCTGTTAGGCTTTTATACAACCTCCATTTAGGGCAGTCTGTTTTTTTAGGGTCTTGTTTGGGTGATGTGTGTTTAAGGCAATGCGGGTTACAGTCAAGATATTGGGTTGATCCTAGGCACATTGTAAAGTCACAAACCCCTTGATGCTCTGTATCCCGACTGGCATATAATGATTAAAAAGTTTATTGTTATTACCATGATCGCCATCATTATTGATATACCTTAATCAGGAATTTCATCATTTTGCTCCCTATCAGGAAATAGCCAGTTCCAGTGTTACAATATTTGTGCAGCAGTATTTTCTTCTGTTATCCTCCTCACTATGGTCATTTTACTCTAAAAATGAAAAGAACTGTATAATATTTTTAAAGTTTCCCTTTAAAACTCTATTTTTAACTTCCACCCCCAGGTAAAATTGATTATTCTTCCTTTTCATATCCACTCTGACCTCTTTTTCATAGCCAATATTGCGTACCTTTTTCTAAATCCTTGTTCCCCAACCCCCACCATGAAGGTAGAGCCTGTCTTATTTACTTAATTGTCCTCTGAAGTCAGCACAGTGTTGGGCTTATTGAAAGTGTTGGTTAATTCTTTGTGGCGTGAATGAATCAGCCAATATGATTTTTGTAGATCTCTTAGACAAGAGTCCATGGCCCTTAATTTGTTCCGTGTTCTTGCCTACCCATGAAATCACTGCAGTCTCATGGATTCTCAGTGCCTCGGAATTATTATCTGTCAAAGAAGGATAATAATTTCTGTCCACCGAAAGAGACAGAAAACTAACTGTATAACGGGAAATTAAAAATTACCTCGATGTCAGGAGAAATAGCAACAAAAGCCTTTTCAAAAATAAGCTTCCTTAGTTTGGAGCGCCATCTGGTGTCTACCAGAAAAATAGCACGACATATTATAAATGCCTGTGATTCTGAGGGATAAGGTGTGAGGTTGATTGATGCAGGATGTATTTGCAGGGGTGAAAACGCCTCCCCCTAAAACTTACTAAATGTATGAGTAAGTAGTTAACAGTTGGGGGTATATTTTAATTTTATGCATTTTGTAGATAGAAATTCAAAAGCCTTATCTTGTTTGACTTTAGTTCAGTTGGTGTTTCAATTTTTGTGTGTTTAGGATACATGATTTATAATCAGTGTGCAATGCTGTCTTGGAGAAGTCTGAATTCTCTATCTCCATTTCTTTTTGGTGGAATGACAATGACTGCAATGGTAGGTATCTCATAGGATGTTGGTAGCCAGAATGAAAACAGTGCATATAATGCCTGGTGCACAGGAAAGGTTCAGTTAAATATTATCTTCAATATTATTGACACTTTTAAACCAACAGTTGCAAAAATCACCAATTTACACACAAGATTGTGTGTACAATATTTTGAAACAATTATTACTTCAACAAATATATATATTTTTTGCACTTAAAATATTCCAGAGACTGTTCTAAGAACTATTTAAATATTAACTCATTAACCCTCATTAACAACCTATGAAACAGGTAGTCTTATTATTGTCACTTTAAATATGAGAAAACGGAGGCATACAGAGGTTAATTAACTCGTCCAAGTGTACACAGCTGGTAAATGGCAAAACTGAATTACAACTCAGACATTCCAGCTTGAAAGGCAGTCAAATTAGTATGTTGACTAATATATTAAGCTGCCTCATATCTTTCCTGGATTATTTTGTAAAATTTTCAGGAAAATATCAGTGCTATGGTTAACCATGAAAAGTATAAGCAATCCATATATCAACTGAAACATAGCTACAAATACTTAGGCAAGCAAACATAGTAAGAATTTGGTCCCAATCAAAAGTTTTATTTGACTTGAGCAGGTTGAGACGAGTTCAGTAGTAAAAAATGCAGAGTGATGGAATACCATGGTCCTTATGTATTGTACAGCCACACCTGCTTGCTATCAAAAGTATGCACACACCTGGGATACAGGAGGCAGGGATTGAGTGATTATGTGAGTGTCACCATAATCCTTTCCCATTGTGTGTTTTCACAAGCTTAAGTGGTGGACAAAGAATGAGTCTCCAGGACACTGATATGGAAACAGATCCTCAAAAAACAGGAGAGTCTCATACTGAAAAGATCTAATGGAAATAAAGCTCAAATGAGAGGTACTGCATGCTCACCTCAATCCCAGAAACTGTATGCATATTTTCTATTAATAGTTTAAACCTAACTATATTCCTGTGTGAGGTGAATGGTATTCCCATTTTACAGAGAAGAATCTTGGCAGAGTTACCTAGCTGATGAGTGGAAAAACTGGGATTAAAATCAAGCTTTCTTGCTCCAAAGCTTCTATTTTTCCAGTCCTCTGCACCACCAGCTCAGCTGTGTTCTCCACCTGCAGGCAGCCTTACAAGTTTCAGAGTAGCCCAGAGCTGCCAGGGTTTTGAATAAACTAGGGAATGGGAAACTTTGGGATTGACATTTACATATGTAAATATATATAAAACACATATAAACATATACTATACAAATACATAAATATATATAATAGTTACATGTAAACTTACATTTGTATATACATATATAAATTCTATATAATTATAAATACATATAATTAATTTTATAATATTTTTAAAGATTATAAATAAATAATTATTATTCTAAATTATTACATCATTTAATGTTCAGCTTCATTTTTCCAAAGTGGTAAATATATATGGATACAATCTATATTAACAAAAGACTTTTGGACAGTCTGCTAATTTTTAGGACTCTAAGGAAGTCCTGAAATCTGAAAGCTTAAGAACCACTGTTCTGAGCTCTTATATCTTATTTTCCCAACTGGATTGGTAAGTACTTGAAGGCAGAGGTTTAACCAGCACATTAATATTTTTATTTTCTTATTCTTTGGTTCTCTCAGTGGCTGTGTTTTTCCTATCACATTTTTCACACCGTGTAATAGCTATGCTTGTCTGTGTCCTTCCTACCAGGCATAAGTTCTCAAGAGAACACACTGGTTGATCTTTGTTTTTATTTTCTCTTCTGGTGTCCTGTGCTTAACAAGTGCTCAGTGAGTGTGTGAAAAGAACAGCATAGTGAAGGACCAGGAATAAAAAAATAATATGTATTAACAAACTTATTAAAATTTATATTTCCATGTTTCCTCCAAAATAGTCATCGTATGAGACTATGTACTTATTCTGATCAAGGCTATTGCCTAATAAATATTTGTATCTTGTGCTTTATAATTGCTTATCATTATAGGCCTAGGCTGGGAAGGTGCAAAAATGTATATATTCTCATAATTGACAAATTCTTATTTTTTGAAGGTATATTTGACTGTTTGAGACAGTTTAAAGTCATTTGAAAGCAAGCTTGAATAATAAGGTGGCTATTAATGACCTAGTTTCCTGCATCACATATACGATTCTAATGGCACTTTCAATGTTAGGTAAATATGTTTTGCAATGTATTATTCCTTTTGAAACATTTTCTCTGTATATATTAAACTAATGCATATGCAACTATGTTTTCTATCAGGGTATGTCAGGGAACAAAGATGCAGCAACTTTGGTCTCAGTCCTTGAGGCGAGAAAACATTTAGGCTTAGTTTTAATGTTTTAATGTCCTAATTATTGGCCATTTGCCTACAAAGATTGAAGAAAGAACAAAAAACTGTTGCTCTGCATTATTTGTAAACATAATTTGTGGGGCTCAAGCGAGGCAACAGACTGGAGGGCCTACAATGTTATTTAGGCTGCAAATCTCCTGAAGTCCCTTCTTGTATAGTTTTTCTCCGGCTGCCCTATATATTTTTGGTCTCATATGGACAGCAGCACTGACACTTCACATTCTTTGAGGCAGGCACTACCAATGGGGGTGGATGTTATTAGCCTCATCCATTGATGAGTCAGGAAAAAACAGGTTTAAATCATTCAAAGTTGGGGCATATACAGGGTTAATTACGATTAGTTTAGCTCCCTCCAAACACTGATATAAATCTCTGGCATGGTAGGTGGAGGGAGCGAAAGAAAACTCAGTTGTGAGCCCTGTTCCTTACACTTGTCCCAACAACTGCTCTTACTCTCCTTTGAGTGTGTCTTGCTGTTTGAGACTCCCTCTTTCCAGTTTTGTTAATGCCTTTTGGACTTGACATTCTGCTCTACATGTTTAACTTTATCCACTAGGGTTTCCAGAGCCTAAAGAGTGTAGCATGAAACAAAATTAGCCAACCTATACTAGTCATGACGTGTACAAATACAAGATACATATATTGCATTGCAATATTTATTAACTGTCTCATCAATTTGTTGGTGGCTGTCTTCCCACTTCAATTGAGGCCATCAATTTGGAGTGGGAAGATCACATCCTTAATCCGAACTTTCCCTTGGAGATCATTTTAATAGACGTTTTTGTTGTTCACAGGCTTATTCAATCTTATTTCAAAATCTGAGACTCCATGGTATACTTATCAGATCTCAGGTTGCTTTAGGGTGGATGGTCAAAAATTTTGTGTCTTCTGATTTTCAGAATGGCTTCTAAAGATTCTAATTCAGAACGCTTAGGACAAACTGACCAACCAAGTATCAAAGTATAATTTGCAAAAAGTGAAAATATGACTGGCATACAAGTACTGTATGTAGCGAGCTTGTGTATCAATCAAAATATGATTTAATCTGTTAATGAGGGATGAAAAATTAGGTCAAAGGAAGATATATGAGAATAAAATATGTATTTAGGGAAAGCAAATGCTAGAAGACTGAAAAACCAGATACAAAATTGCTTAATGTCCCGTTAGGCAATACAATCATAACTGGTTTATTTTTTTCTACTGGAAATAATTTATTTGCATCTCTACTAGACAAAAGTCTTATTAATTTATTAATCTTCTATAATGAACATCTAACTTACATAATGTGGGCCCAATGAAAAGTAAATATTAAGTCAAAGTTATTTTTAGTTAGAGCTATGCTGTCCATTGTGGTAGCTATTGTGTAGTTATTGAGCACTTGGGATGTGGCTAGTCTGAATCACAATGTTCTACAAGTATAAAAAACACACCATATTTTGAAAATTTACCAATTAGACAAAGAATGTAAACAATCTCATTTTTTAAAATATTGATTACATGTTGAAGTGATATTTTAGGTACATTAAGTTAAATAAAACATATCATTAAAATTAATTTCACCTGTTTCTTTTTATATTTTCAAATATGACTACTAGACAATTAAAAATTACATATGATTTGCATTCTATGTTATTGTCTAGTGTGGCCTTATAACATCAGATGATCCATGAGAGGGCTTTTTAGACAATTCTCTAATACAGCTTAGAAGGATATGAAGAAATATATTTGCCTTGGTTTTAAGTTTAACTTTTCTCAACACAAGTTACAAGGGATCTAGGGACAGGTTACTTGTTTCTCTGCCTTCTGGCCTCTTCCATGCTGCCAGGAGGTTAGGGGGCAAGATTCTAGGTGGCTGGCTGTCCTAGTGATTTGGGTTCTGGACTTGGACTTCAGATTTGCATGTGAAGAGATGTGATTTGATTGATTTGACCTGAATGGTCATATTAAAGAACCAAATCACCACAATCAAATTTACATGTCAATGATGTATAAACCGGGGAACCAATTTATAGTAGAAGGAGGTCCAGTGGCCAGGTAATCAAGACCCCACAGCTGTTTTCCTGGTGGATATAATTGCTTAGCTAAGTTTCAGATGAGGAGGTGGCTCATTGCCCGTACAATCAGAGCAAGTGACATGTTCTTATTTTATTCCTTTTACTGAAATATATTAGTACAATGAACATGCTTCAGTGGTTTGTATACTTTCAATAATTTATAACAATTCCTATACCCTAAATCACTCTGAGGAATAGCCAGTCTAAAGTGCTTTTCTGTGGCTGCTAATTCATCCATCACTAATCTCATTAGACTGTTAATTCCCAAAGGACATGAGCAGGAACAGACACTGTTTGCAATTGTTGAACAAATGTTATTTAATAAAACGGTGGAGGTCATCCTTAGTCTACAAAAAGATGCTTTATTTCTCATTCATCATTGAACTCAATTTGTACAATCTCTTTTGACTTTACCACAATCTTAAGGCTGACATTTTTACCACATATTTTCCTGGAAACATATATCTGAACAGGAATTTTCTGTGAGTTGTAATACTACCTTTGTACCTAAATATAAACATGTAATCATACTAAATATATGATAGAAAAGTTTACCTTAACTTTTCTCTCAAAGAAAAAAAATGCAATTACTTGGAGCCAAAGGGTGAAATATGAAGTAGCAAACCTTAGAGCAGCTAAGCAAATTTATAATAGAATAGTTTTAGAGGAGGTAAAAAGAGGTGATATTAAGCTCAGAAACAGCAGATGGTATAATTTATATGTTTTAGTACTTATCTTTCTGTTTAAATTTTTGCTATTTAAATTTTTTTCTATTTCAACTCTATGGTCCATCTTATGTCAAAAGTGTCTTTTATTAAAGCCAGTTGTTTTATTTCCATCTGTACCTTTGAGTTCCCACTTAGAGATTGTCCTTTTATACAGTGACATATGTTAGGCACTTTACTGAAAGTAACCTAAAATTTTCATGGGCTGAATGAAGTTCATCTTTATATTGCAGCATACAAAAATAAATAAATAAATAAGTGCTTGTTTTATTTGAAAACAGATAATCTCAATGTCCCTAACGGCCAAGTCTATTGGGTGTTCTTTGCAGGCTTAAGGGGTCTCCCTTCTTCCCTTATTATCTCTATTCTTGAAGGCCAGACCCCCTGCCTTGCACAACTCAGAGGGGGAACTCAAAGCTTTTTAAAACCAGCCCAATTTCTCGCCTTTAGAGAAGTGAAAAGGATGCCCCGCCCCCATTTATGAAAAGAGAGACTTGATAAAAATTTTCAATGTCTTTAAATCAAAGATTTAAGTCTCTCACCCCCACTCCCTTGGGTCCCCCACCTAAGGCTTATGAACTCTCTCCATCCCACCCTAACTGCTTTGGACTGGCTCTGGAATCCTTGTCCCAGTCCACAGTTCCTGTGGGTCTGTACGCAGAATTCACAGAGGACCTGTGTTACTTCCCTTGCGAAGAAACAGAATTATCGTGAAAATTTAAGTGGAAAATATTTCGTTTTTGGCCCCAAAATAAGGGAAGCATGTGCCCAACCACCCCTGCGAAAAAGAACTTTGAGGGGCAAAGGAGCGAACAGGTAATTTAGAAGAAAAACAGAAAGTGGTCTCTGACTGTCCTGGACTTCCTCAGGAGTTGGGGGAATTGGGGACGTCTGGACGCGTTGTCTTTGTGGTTGTGGAAAAAATAATTGGAGAGTACGAAGCCTGAGGCTTCTCGGATCATTTTCTGACCAAACCCAGGTGATTTGGTGCGGGGCATTTTAATATTTTCTCCCTTTTGTGAGGTGGAACAAACACAACTTGAGCGCAGCGCAGCGGCTCAAAGCCTGCCAGCCAGGGGGCGACCAGCGCACCAATCAGCGCGCGCCTGCGCTCTATATATACGGCGGCCCTGCCCAAGCGCTGCTTCATCGGCGTTTTGCCACTTGTGCCCTAGTTGTTCATCTTCAATATGTCGGAGACTGCTCCTGCCGTTCCCGTCGCCGCGCCCCCAGCGGAGAAGACCCCGGTGAAGAAAAAGGCAGCCAAAAAGTCTGCGGGGGCGCGCCGTAAGGCGTCTGGCCCCCCAGTGTCAGAGCTTATCACTAAGGCTGTAGCTGCTTCCAAGGAGCGCAGCGGGGTGTCTTTGGCTGCACTGAAGAAGGCGCTGGCAGCTGCCGGCTACGATGTGGAGAAGAACAACAGTCGCATCAAGCTTGGTCTGAAGAGCCTGGTGAGCAAGGGCACCTTGGTGCAGACCAAGGGCACTGGCGCTTCTGGCTCCTTCAAGCTCAACAAGAAGGCAGCCTCCGGGGAAGCTAAACCTAAGGTCAAGAAGGCAGGTGGAGCCAAACCCAAGAAGCCCGCAGGAGCAGCCAAAAAGCCCAAGAAGACGACTGGCGCCGCCACTCCAAAAAAGAGCGCCAAGAAGACCCCGAAGAAGGCGAAAAAGCCAGCCGCGGCTGCTGTGACCAAGAAAGTAGCAAAGAGTCCAAAGAAGGCTAAGGTTGCCAAGCCCAAGAAGACCGCCAAGAGCGCAGCTAAGGCCGTGAAGCCCAAGGCCGCCAAGCCCAAGATTGTCAAGCCCAAGAAGGCAGCACCCAAGAAGAAGTAGATCTGAACATCTTCTAAAACCCAAAAGGCTCTTTTCAGAGCCACCACTGACCTCAAAAAGAGCTTAACATCTATCTGCCTGCTTGGTTATCTTCCTGTAGCTCCTTACTCTAAGGCACCATAAAGGTACCGTAAAGATTACTGCTAACAAACTGTCACGGTGGTGGGAGAAAGTGGCGGCAGTTAGGTTAGAACCCGTAGACTTTACCCCTCCCATCCCTCGAGGGGAGCTCGCTTGTTCTGGCCACTCCGCACTGTTAGCATTCTGGTCAGCTGTTCTGAGACGTCTTTCACTGGCTGATGTACTTGGGATAGCCGCCAGCCCCGCCCCAAGCTTGGGAACGGCAAAAAGAAAAAAACCCTGCAAAACAAGAGTCAGTCTTTTAGCCCTAAGGGGTGCCCGATTGGACTAAGAAGTAATTCAAAAGTCCCGCCCTGCTCTCGGGTTGGCCCACTCCTCCAGCCCATAGTTTTCGCTTTGTATTTGATTGCGTGATGGCCGGCGTAGTTTATTATCCTGCATGTTTTGTTTCAATGGAGTTTAAAGTTTTGTCTTTTTCTCCCTAAAGAAATGGATCTGGTATTGGGACACTTGCTATGTTATCGTAAATCAAATTGCTGAATTCTGGGGGCGTTGGTAACATGCAACCCTGGGACAAAGTGGGTTCAGGTGCCTTTGTCCTGCATTCCTCTGCCATTAATTTCCGATACTGCGGAAACGAACGCATTTAAAAAGCAGCTACAGCCGGGGCACCAACCCAGGGCAATGGGTGGACTAGGATCTTTGTTGCTCGTATCGTGCAGCTCTCCAAAAAGAAGCGATGGATTTGAGCGCATTAAAAACACAAGTTTTAGCCAGTCATTTTGTCCTCCCGGTTACTGATGCTCACATTGGACAGACATCAACATTAAAAGTCGAAGCTGCTTTAAACGCATTTTTGTACAGTCCACATGTTTCTACGCGGAGAACAAAGTATTGGTTCTATTAACTATTGAAAGTGTGTATATGGTTGGAAAGCATGTTTCTAATAAAGGCCTTTAATTTTCATTAACAGCGTTCCCTGGATTCTTTCACATCCACGGTGTTTCTTCTGGATACAGAAAGTTCAGCATCCCATTTCTTTGTTTTGTTTTGTTTGTTTTTCTTCTGGTGCACATAGATTTTGATGAGACCCAAATTACAGGGACAGGGATTTCTGGAGACCTGCAGCTCAGTTATTCCATCATTTTCACAACGATGAATATAGTGTGAGCAAATTCCCCCATTAGTGGTACTGGCCACGGATTTCATCCTCAGGAAAGAAGAAAAATAAGGGAGAGAGGGGAAGGGAGGCAAGCAGAGGCAAGGGGGCAGTGAAGAAGGAAAGGAAATACACCCATGGTTTCTTTAAGTCGTTTTGTGTTGTTAATTTTACATTAACATTAAATAAACAAGTTTCTCTGTATTTTAGTGTAAAGTTTAATGTATGGACCCATTTTTCCACCCAAGACTTTTCCCTCCCCAGTTTGGATCCCACTTTTATCATAGGCTAAATTCCATGGACAGGTGGACAAAATCAGGCTTTTATTTTGTTTCTTTGGTCTTTCTGGCCATTCCTAAGGTAGGATCATCCTGTTTTAAATATTCTGTCACAGTGCTGAGAATACCTGACACATAGCAGGTATTCAAATAGTAACTAACTAAATATTTAGTACTTTAGTCAGCAATAGCCTAATGCTACTTCACAATGCCTACCCCATTCACTGCACTTTATCTCATCATGTAGGCACTGTATCATCTCACAAGAAGGGTGAGTACAGTACAATAAATTTTGAGAGACAGATCAGATTCACAACTTTTATTACAATATATGGTTATAATTGTTCTATTTTATTATCAGTTATTGCTGTTAACCTCTTACTGTGCCTTATTTATTATGTAAATTAAATGTTGTCATAGGTATTTATGTATAGAAAAACATAGTGAATATAGGGTTTGGTACTATCTGTGGTTTCACGCATTCACTGGGGTTCTTGGAACGTAGCCACCGCAAAATAAGGAGGAACTAATTTAAATGAATGTTTAATGAACTGAGATGTTATAACATGACTTTAATTGCTGATAGAGCTAATTCCCTCCACTACTCCATTTTTCAGAATTGTCCTGTTTATTCTATTTTTTATTTTATTTTTCCATATGTACTTTAAGACGTTCCCCCCTCCTACTCCTCCACTACACATCACACATAAAACAAACAAGCCCTCGGCACACAATTGGTAGTTTTATTGGGATTGTGTTAAATTTATAAATTAACTTGGGAAGATACTCAGTTTTCTTATTCAGGAATTTTTGTTTTTTCATTTCTTCAATTCTTCTGTTATCTAACGAGAGTGTTTTAATTTTCTTCCAAATGTATCTTAGCATTTCTTCTTACCTTTATTCCCAGATATTTTATCTTTTTTGTTGCTGTTGGAAATGACAACCTATAGATTTTAGATTCCTTGAGGGCCAGCATCTCATAAAGTGCACATTAAAGCTACTCAGTTATGGAAGATCTATACATGAGTGAATTAACAAATTGTAAAATAGCACTGTCCTTAGCCATATAAGGGGAGCACAAATGCAAGCTGCATATGTAATTTTAAACCTAGAAGCCACACAAATAAGGAAAAAAGAAACAGGTGAAATCAATTTTAATATGCTTTATTTAATCTGATATCCAAAATATTATCATTCAACATAAAATCAATGTAACAATATTTAGGAAATATTCTACATTCCTTTTTGTTTCTCATACTAAGTCCTTGCAATCTCATCTGTATTTTATACTTATAGTACATCTCAGTTTATAGTAGCCCATTTCAAGTACTGTTAACCATATGCAGCTCATGGAGATGATAGGGACAATGCAACTCTAAAATGACCTTTGGTCTCGATGCTGACCTCATTTTTTTTTTTGGTTCAAAGCTTGAATGCTAGTGTTTCCTAATAGGCACTGTGTTTTGTGTACTAGAATTTTGAGGATAAAGGGTGTCTGGCTTTAAGCAATGGTAGATTGGTCCAGAGGTCATTGGGCCAATTTGAGCCAATCAAAAATTTTCTAGAAACTAGAATTGAGTTATGTAAGCTGAAGTGACCTGATGTCAGGGGGTGGCGTTGCCTTTTTAGACACTAAATAGAAGAAGCCAAAAGATCTGATATGCAAAAGAAGTAGAATGAAGGTAAAGTACAGAGAAAAGCAGCGATGAGAGATGTATAGAGCTGCTCTACCTGGGTTCCTGACATCTCCTGAGTTCTTGGTTCTTAGAGCCATCTGAAATCCTGGCATGGGGGTTACCTCCCTTAGCTCAGGTTGGGTCTAGTTGCAGCAACTTGGAGACCTAATTAAGACACTCCAAATATAATCACAATTAGTGCTTAAAGTAATGATACCGTGAACTTCTTTGTTCCTTTCTCCCTCAAATACTTTCAGGTCTACCCATTTACTTGATTTTCACATCAACTCCAAGAGTTAGGCAGGAGAGGAATCAACCCAAGGGAAGACAGTTGAGTTTCTAATTTTCCTTCAAAGCCTTTGGGGTCTCAATTCATTGGACTTATATATTTACCATTAATCCTGAGATTGAATGTCTCCTGTAAACATATTTCCATAAATGATAGATGTCCTTTACTTTCAAATGAAACATATTCTTCAAATTAACAGGGTTAAAAACTGTAAAAATTTCCACTATTACCTAGCCTTTAGATTCAGTCTTCAATATGTTTCCTCAGTTTTGTACACATCCTTTAGTTTTGTTTCATTCCATCACAGTTGTTCACACAGTTGACAGGCTTAGGTCTAATGAGCCACTCATTTGAATCTAAAAATTGTCTACTTTAAGACAAAAAAAAAAAAATCTTGTCTTAATTTTATTTAGTTTATGAAACTGTCAAGTGGAAAAATTTTTTCTCTAACCTCTTAAAGAGGTTTAGTAACTGGAGGCTTGTAAATTTAAATGACAAAGGACAGATTAATAGGAGAAAAAAAGCACACAGTTTTATAACAAGCACAGAGCTCACAGAAGGAAAAAGTAAATCCTTAAAAAAGAACTTAGACTGTGAGACTTATTTATATACCATTGTAGCAAGGGAAAGGTGGTTTGGGCTTCACAGGATGATAAATTGTAGGGAAGTGACTGGAAATATACAGGCAAATCTAATGGAAGATAAGAATTATTTTAGTAAGGTTTGTTTTTGTACACTCATCTCAATGCCAACTCACTATCTCTAGTGATAAGAATTGCTCCCTTTTTCCTGGCATAGGAGACAAGGTCGCTTTCACAAGGGAAATTTATGCCACCTTCAAAAAGTGAAATGTGTGCCCTACTTTTAGTTGAGTAAGGGAAAGAGAACTTTTCCTACATCTGTTGAGTCTCAATTGCCTTCAGCTGAAAATAATTCTTATGTTGAAGTGACATATTTTGGGATCACATGATTCTCTTCAAAACCTATATTTTATTTGACATTATTAATATTATCATTTCAAATTTTCATTTAGTTTTATAAAATCATATTAACAAACAGCAATACTATATTCAAATACTTCCCCAAACACTGCTGATTAGCCAAAAATGTCAGTGAATATTACATAAAGAGCTGACTGATAATTCAACCATGAAAATTCATGAATTTGTTCATGTATGATAGAAGTGTAACACAGAAATCAAATCCTTCTTGTAATATATTATTCAATACTTTCATATACAGTGCTCTGATCTCATGGCTAAAAAATTAAATATCCTATTAGCCCCCTAGGCAAAGCTCTAGGTATGTTGGCTATGTAAGCCTGCGGGAAATGTGAAAGGTGGCTTTGTGGTTAAAATCCATGCCAGAGTTTAACAGGCCCAGTGCGAAACAGGATTACATCAGTAGAGGATTTCTGAAGGGAACAAGGATTTAGGGCACAATGGCAACAACAGCTTTGAGAGCTAGCATTTCTTGAGCACTTATTTACAACATACCAAGCACTGTTCCTAATTACTCTGTATTTACTTCCAAACACATTTTTGTCACCACACTTTGAGATAGGTGTCATTATTATTCCCATTTTAGAGATGAAGAACCAAGCCTTGGTGACATTAAGGATGTAGGTAGGTAGTTTCTAATCTGTGAGTCAATATAATTATCCTCCACATACTAGTGCTGTCCCTTGCCAATATAAGAACCATATATGTAATTTCAAAGTTTCTAGTGGCCACATTAAAAAAAAAGTAAAAAAAAACAAGTTAAATCTATTTTAATATTTTTAACCCAGCATAAGCAGATATTGTTTCAATAAGTAATATAAAATACCGAGTTTTTATTTTATTTATTTATTTATTTAGGTACTAAGTCTTTGAAATCCAGTTTGTATTTTACACTTAAAGCACATCTTAATTTGGACTGGCCACATTTCAAGTGCTTAATAGCCACTTATGGCTAGTGGCTACCGTTTTGAGAAGTACAGCTCTTATACTGTGGGAAGACACCCAAGCAAATACCTGCTTTGGAGCAGAATCCAGATATTTCCAAGGAAACAATTTTTCTGACCTAATCCTGAAGGCCAGAGAGCATTCCTAAGACTTGATGTTTTATTGGCTCATCCTACCCGCTTTACCTCACACAGGTCCCTAACCAGAGGAGTCTAACAGAACTTAGCCCAGGCCAGGCTATGCAAGCCCCTCCTAACCACCTAAGGCAGCTCAATTTCTGAAATAGAGTTATCTTTGAGGAAGAAATTATATCTGACAGCCCATTTTTGGGTAATCTTATTGATCGGAAGATACTAAGAGTGTGGATTTGGTATGAGACTGCCAGCCTGGCATTATTATTTGCTAGTAGTATGAATTTGGCCAATTTACTGACATTCCTTTGGCTGAAGTTTGTACTCTATAAAATGGAGACTTAGAGACCAATCACTTCACATGCTACTTGATCCATGGAACGCTATCAATGATAGCTAATTAGGCTGACTCCTCTAGTGAATCCATTGTTTTATTGTTCCTTCCTTCCATGAAGACCCTCTAAAAGAAGGTGATATTGAGTACAGGAGCTATAAAACCTTGCAAAGTTGTCCCGGGAAATTCACCTTGGTACTGAAAATGTTCTCAAAGTGCTTAAAGTTGACTTTATATCCTCCCCACTAAGCTTTCTTCTCTTGGTATCTCTGAGAACAGCACCTTCATCCAAAACATCATACAAAGCAGTGTTCTGTCTCAGATGCCTGGGAGTCATCTCAGACCAGTGATTCTCACTCCTAGGGTCGTGTGTTTGAACACAGTGGCAGGATGCCGGGGAAGGCATCCTGTATATAATCTGGAAAAGCATAGCCAGTGCTCAAAGATAGATTTATCCTGAAGCTAACGAAACTCAAGTGTCAAGTCCTTTTCCAACACCCTGGGAGGGATTCTACAAATGTATTCATGTTGTCTCATTTTTTTTTTTTTTTCAATTTGCCGTGTTAAGATACTTTAAACAAATGGTTAATACTGTTATTTTATTTCTACTTGATCTTCTCCTTTACAAATAACCATTGTCTGATTATGTTAGAACGATGATGAAAATGTTGGGATTCAGATAAGAGAAAATTTGAAGAGGCATTTAATACAGGATTAATAAATTATATAATGTGATTTGCATAGGTGCTCAAATATGGTTCTTTTGTTGCTAGGCAATCTGACGTAAGATTGCTTCAAAGAATATTCCTAAAGCACACTGGGACAACTCAGCTAGACTCCTGGCAAGATGCTGGGCTAGAAAACATGTCATGACATCCAAATATTCATAATACCTACCCAGCACTGAGGGTGGGTACATAGTAGAGTAGAAATGTATAGAGCCAGAAGCTAGTCTGGGAAGAATTCTTACACATTTTATGACTCATGTGAAGAAAAAAAAGCTTGACAGAGGATTTTTCAAATTTGAAAACAATCCTAAAAACTTGACATTACCAATGTTTTAAAGCTGAAACTCTTCTAAATTACCAAGAAAATACAACAAATTATCATCAACCACCCTGAAGTAAAGACCTAATTCTCCTTCCACTATCTATAAAATATTACAAAATAATTTTCACCTGAAGATGGCATCAGAGTATTCGGTCAAAAACATAAAAAAATACATACTATAGTGTTTGAGAGCTAATAAAATATGCTAATTTTTCTGAATTTTGTGATGTATATGGCTTTTTTATACCTGTATAAAGGCTGTTTGACCCAATTCAAATGAAAAACAGGAAAAAAAGTGTTTGTAAATTAAAGAGAAAAAGGTTTGCAAAAGTCAAGGGGAAAATTTCCTTAATTAATTAGCTTTCTTTGGCCTCCATTTCCTGCTCTTCTCCAGAACCCAGAAGGCCTAGATAGGGATCGCTCCCAATGCAAAGCGCCTGTAAGTGTAGTGCACAAGCATAAAGCACACTGACCAATTACTTTTTTCAACGTATAACAAATGAAACTTGATTGCATTTTGTCTTAGTAATTGGGAAAATTGCTTACAACTACTTTCAGTGAAATTGTGGGTGGCTCTGAAAAGAGCCTTTTCTTTTCAAGTAGGAGAAAACAGGCTTGATTTATGCCCTTTCCCCACGAATGCGGCGCGCGAGCTGGATGTCTTTGGGCATGATGGTCACTCTCTTGGCGTGGATAGCGCACAGGTTGGTGTCCTCGAACAGGCCCACCAGGTAGGCTTCACAAGCCTCTTGCAGCGCCATCACCGCCGAACTCTGGAAACGCAGGTCGGTCTTGAAGTCCTGCGCGATCTCCCGCACCAGGCGCTGGAAAGGCAGCTTTCGAATCAGCAGTTCAGTCGATTTCTGGTAGCGACGGATCTCGCGCAAGGCCACGGTGCCCGGGCGATAGCGGTGGGGCTTCTTCACGCCGCCGGTGGCCGGGGCGCTCTTGCGGGCCGCCTTAGTGGCAAGCTGCTTACGCGGCGCCTTACCCCCGGTGGACTTGCGAGCAGTCTGCTTAGTACGAGCCATTTGGAGTGACTGAAAACACGCCAAACGTCTGTTCTAAACTGAGCTTAGGTTGCCTTTAAATAGAGTTAGAAGCATTCTGATTGGCCTTTTGATATTTCAAAAGTCCCGCCCGATACAATCATTGGCTGAAGAGTGACCAGTGATTGGTTTATGAGTAGAGAATCTGATTGGACGAATTGCTTCACCGCCAGCCTCAACACTTTCGTTCAGTCTGTTATTTGAGAAGATAAATATTCTGATGTTCTAGTTCATGCCATCAAGTACAGTGTACATAACAAAGCATTTAAAGATCGTGTTAAAAAGTAAATTCTGATTCAGTGAGTCTCTGTGGGACCTGAAATTCTGCCTTCTTAACACGCTTGCAAGTTATCAATGTTGCTGGATACCCACTGGATCACAGCAAATGTTCCCTGATTTATGCTGGACAATATGTTTTGCTAAAGATCAGAATTTGTAAAGTCCCCACTACTTTGTTATTAGCTAATGGCAAGTTTTCTTGCCCTGTTTTTCCCCGAGTCCAAGTGACAATACCTGCCCCTCCTTTGTTCTCTAAGTATAATTTTTGGTTTGTCTTACTCGGTATGCCCAAAAATGGAGTGCCTAAGGGGCGACATATTTTCTCGGAACTCATTTAATGTCTCAACATCACTGACTTTCACGAATACTCAACGTTTGTTGCTAACAACAACAGGATTAAAAGAAAGAAATCTGAAATATAACGGAGTTACCAGCTTTTCTTGTGAAAATATGGATGGCTCTGAAAAGAGCCTTTAAATAGCATAGCAAAGAACAAGTGAGTAACGTTTTGTGGCTTAAGCTGATTTTACTTGCCCTTGACTTTATGGTGGCTCTCAATTTTCTTAGGCAGCAGCACAGCCTGAATATTGAGCAGGACGCCGCCTTGCGCGATGGTGACTTTGCCCAATAGTTTGTTGAGCTCCTCGTCATTACGGATAGCCAGCTGCAAGTGGCGAGGGATGATGCGGGTCTTCTTGTTGTCACGGGCCGCGTTGCCCGTCAGTTCCAAGATCTCAGCGGTCAGGTACTCCAACACCGCTGCCAGATACACTGGCGTGCCGGCCCCAACGCGCTCGGAATAGTTGCCCTAGCGAAGGAGACGCTGGACTCTGCCCACGGGAAACTGTAAGCCTGCTCGAGATGACCGAGTCTTGGCCTTAGCTCGAGTTGTACCTCCCTGTTTCCCACGTCCAGACATAGTGATGTCGTACCACAGCAAGAAACTGCGCACAAAAGGAAGAAAACGCAGTGCACCTTGAACAAATATATTTATAGACCGTGCAGGACTGTGACAGAAAGCTATCCTATTCGTCGAATAACGTTGCTGACTTGTCCAATAGGAAAAGAGAACGTCATTCCTTATTCGCATAAACACCGCCCCTTAGAGACTGTGTATTCCTTTTGACCAATCCAAAGCAAGAAATTTTGAACCTCATTTGAATTACAGGACTATAAATACTTGGGTTCCGAAGTGTACTGTAAACTCTTGCGGAGAATTTGATTAGTATGTTTATATTTTGTGGGAAAAAACGATGCCTGAACTCTCTAAATCTGCTCTGTTAGATGGCACTCCCCTCTGTGAGCCACAGTGCAGCCATATTGTGAACGGTAGCCATCTTAAAGGCAGGCTGGCCGTAGCATGACCTACGAGCTCCCTAAGTATGCATTGGGAACAGAAAAACAAATTAACTTGTAACCGATTGTCTAACTTTCCCCGGTATATGTAGTTAACTTTTACTATGCTTGTTTAATTCATGAAAAAAATGTACCTTACCTTAGCCAGTGCTATCTGCTTCTGTAAACTTGCTTGCCTAAAGACTGTAATCAAAGCAGGTGATCTGAGGCTGGTCCCAGGCCCCCGAGTTAATGGAAAAAAGGACGTTCTGATATCATGTACATTCTGTTATGCAGTACGTTCTGATGTCATCTATATCCTGTTATGCTGTAGTATGACCTGTTTTTCTCACTATATGTAGTCAACTAAGACTGTATAAATTCCCCCTTTTCTCTACAGCTAGCTGCCGCTCTCTGTCTCTGGACTCTCTGCCGGAACAGGGGTGGTCGCTGGCCAGCTAATAAAGACTCACATATTCGATTTAATTCTGCTGCAGTGGTCTTTCTCGCACTCCGGACCATAACATGCTCCAGCTCCTAAAAAGGGTTCCAAGGCCATCACTAAGGCACGCAAGAAAGATGGTAAGAAGCGTATAGCGCAACCGCAAAAAGAGCTATTCTATTTACGTGTACAAGGTGCTGAAGCAAGTCCATCCCAACACAAACATCTCTAAAGCTATGGGATCATGAGTTCATTTGTTAATGACATTTTCGAGCGAATGGGAGGGGGGGCATCTCTCCTGGAGTGTACAACAAGCGCTCTACCATCACCTCCAGGGAGATCAAAAGGGCTGTGCGTTTGCTGTTGCCAGGGGAACTGGCGAAGCACGCCGTGTCTGAGGGCACCAAGGCTGTCACCAAGTATACCAGCTCCAAGTACATATTTGGCACTCCCTAATCTAAAGGTTTTTTCAGAGCCACCCACTTTGTTGAAAGAGAGCTGTAACATTTAAGTGTAGATACTGCTATGGTTTGATTACTAATGAATAAACTTGATTGTTGATAAGGCAAATTTGGAGCGGAGGTTGGCGAAGGACTTGAACCGTTGTTTTGCTTAAAGCAGCACGCACCCAAAAAGATGGCGATTTCTATTTCTTATCTATATATTTAACACGGGTCCTCATTGCCTTTGAGTGTTCATTCATTCATTTACTTTGATGTCACTACTCCCCTTCCTGACCCAGCGCGTTTCCGGGACAGACTGTAATTCCATGCTGGATAATGAAGTAGATAAGGGATTTCAAAGGCGGTGGCAGTGATGAGGAGAGGGTGCAGCGGGAATGCATGTAGGGAAGTTTATTCCTGGAGCTTGAACTCACAGTGAATTCTGGCCTCAAGCGCTAGGAAAACAGCAAGAGAAGTCTGAAATTCCCCTGGGCATCTCTATGTGGTATACCTCCAGATCTTTGCACGATGAAATGAAATTCCTCTAATCTCGCATTGCAATTGTTTATCGATAACAACAGTTAAATAGCGTTTAAATTTTCCATGCATCCCAAAAATCCAAACTCCCATTTCCTGGGCATCTTAACATTTGTGTTTACAGCTAGAATGGGGCGTGGATTTTGGCTTAAACTCTGGGAGGGACAAAGGATTTCAATCTCGTGCCTTTTCCATCTGGCGCCATCTCATAGCTGACTGAGAGGGCCCCAGTTGAAGAAGGAGACCGGTTTCCTTCAGGAGACCTTTTTGGAAGAATCCGAGACTCCAAAAATAATAGCTAGAAAAAGACAGGAAGGGCAGTGGTTGAGGAGGAAGAGTCAATAAGGTCACATCTGGGTCCAGGACTGGGGGACGGGAAGAAGAGCAGAAAGAAGAAACAGCTGTTGACTACCTATTAGAAAGGAGGGGGGGAATGTTTTCCTTCTGCTTATGAGCACCTTATGTAGGTGATGTTCAGCAGTGTCTTTGGATGAAGAAATAAAATTTAAAGTTTCCCAAACAGGCCCCTTTTATAAAAGATTAAAAAATAAAATTATCTTCTAGATCCCACACAAGATGTCAGTGAAGCACTGTATGAGAAGCACTTCCTGTCTCAGTACTATATATGCAAACTCTCATTGTGAAAGAGAGATTTGGTTTAAAAATCAGTTTTTGTTTTTTAGATTATAAAACGACTGCCTCTCCTGAAAAAAGTTATTAATAAACCCAGGCTTCAGTTTAAGAAAGTGACCTTTAGTGTATTCCCTTTCGGGAGTGAGACCTGGTAGTAAAATTATTTCTTAGCATTTTCACAATGAACTCTTGAAATAGAGATTATTTTCTTATTTTGTCTTCTGCAACTTTGTTGCATGCCTGCCTTCTTCCTTTCCTCTTTTTTAAATTCTTTCCTTCCTTCTCTTTCTTTTCTTTTTTCTTTCAAATAAGAAATCCAGAATTCTTGACTTTTTTTCTAAAACTATACCCTTAATTGTCAAACCCAAAACAAAACCTAGGCCTCCTAAACTCAAAGGTAGGTCTTTTTGTTTTCCATACTGTTATTTAGCTGATCTTTAATAAGTGACTAGGGAATTAAAAATAAAATCAGACTCCTGGACTCCATGGGGAGTGTAAAGAAGTCAGAAATGTTCATAAATCTGCCCAGTTGATTCTGATGAGGCTCCAATTTTGGACACAACAGGACCAGAGGGTAAGCCCATCAACTTGAGTGAAATTAGAAGGGTTTATACACTCCCTTCACTAATAAACTCCCACATTGTCTCCAAAGTCTCTGGGTTACACAGGAAATGAGAGACTACATCCTCAGCTCTCCATTTAGTCATGGAAAGACTTGCCTCCCCCCTCCATTCAAAAAAGAAGACCTGAAAACAGAATAAGCTGAGTTCGTAGAGGCAGGGAGAAGGAGTTGCCCTTAACTGAGTTCTGGGCAACTGAAACTAGATAGAGAGGTTTGGGGAGAATTTTAATCTGGAGGGAGGTTGACTAAGAATTTGGAAATAATAAAGGCCCAGAAAGTCCTTAGACTGTTCATGATTTGGGAAAGAAAAGGCATAGTCAAAAGATAATGTTACGGCAGGGCTGACCGAGAATAGACCGAGAGACACACGTAGAGATTTTGGCAATACAGGTTTTATGTGCCGGCCGGCAAGGCTCAGAGGGGAATTTGCTCTCCCCAAATTCTGAGCACCAGACAAAGAGCATTGCAGTCTTTTGTACACTCTGCTTAAGGAGGAGGGGCAGGGCTATAACAGGGTTAATTTTAGTGAGGCAGGGTCCTAAGCTATTTTTACAGCCTGGTACACTAATTGCTACAGGTGATTTATGAGGGGAAAGGTCACAGGGCAGGAGAGGAGGAGGGGCATGGTCACAACAGGGTTAACTTTAGTGAGGCAGAGCCCTAAGCTATTTTTACAGCCTGGTATATTAATTGCTACAGGCTACAGGTGATTTATGAGGGCAAGGTCGCAGGGGAGGAGGGGGCCCAGATAAAGATCGCAAGGAAAAGAAAAGCTCGGTAGTGGAATTTCTAAGAATTCCACTTTAGTGGAATTTTTCAATCTTCTACTTCAATAAGGAATATCCTTGCCTTGCTGCTTGGCAGGTAGGAGAACATAGGTTTCTTGTTCTGTCTTCAGCAACACTTGACATGTGTCTTTTTTTGTTTTGTTTTTACTGGCTTTTCATTTCCAGTAAATAAGTTTAAATGAGTTTTTTTCTTTTTTACTTCCTGGAAAAATAATCCCTGTGCATTAATTTAAAACAATAATAACCACTAAAACAATTTCACATAAATATGTTGATTGGGTTTAGTTCATGCTACCCCAAAATATGGCACCTTGAGATTTGAGAAAACAGCATAAGCAGAAAGGTCATTCTCACTTTCCACTCTTTCTTTTTCCCTGAAGCAGACCATACAAAGTAGGAAAAAATTTGCTGATCTTCTCCTGAAGCAGGTCATGAGACTCTCTTATGAGAGGTGCCCTCTCTGTACTTGGAGGAAAGGAATGTCCTTGTCTTGGAAGATACAGGGTCACAGAGAAGAATCTCAACAAATAGGCCTTGCTACGTTCCCCCCAGTATATTACCATTAGATTATACCCCTGCCACCAATCATACTTCTTCACAACTATCCACTCCTTCACTAAATTTACTATAAAACTACACGAGTTTCCCTGTTTGAGTCTTCATTTCTGAAGGCTCTTGTGTCATGTAAAACTTATATTAAATTTTCATGCTTTTTTCTTGCTAATCTGTCTTTTATTACAGGGGCCTCAGTCATGAACCTAGTGGTGGGTGAGAAAAAAAGAAAGCTTTTCTCTCCAATAATATAGACATCAATTGTAATTCCATCATTCAGGATACTGTGGTGACCACTCTCACAAAAATTTTATGCCAGGCAAATCTATATGCGCAGATATATAAAGCTTTTTATATACCATACTTTTGCTTTTCTATTATCCTTTTAAATTAACAAAGATAGATTCTAATGATCATTTTCATGACTGCATTTCATTGTAAGAAAGTGGGTAATTGCCTTTTATGAATTGGCCTTCCCTTTTTAAAAATTATAAACCATGTTACTGAAGGAAATCAAAATATTTTACCCCAGAAAATATTTTTTGACATATTTTGAGATGGCTGTCAAAGAGCCAGCAAACGGAAGTAACCCTGTAAAACTGTCTATTCTGGGGGAAATTTGTATCTGTAGAAAATCTACATTAACGAAACCAGGTCTTTCCTTGTCCAGATCTAGGAAAGATTAACTGAGAGTCTGACACCTTAAAGATCTGGGGGGAAAAAAAAGTTTATTATCTCTTCTCTTTGAGGGCTGCTATCTATGAGGTTTCATCTATATAAGACCACCTTTGTTAGCTAAGTCTCCTCTTCTCTCCCTCCCATAATCTTGCCACTAAAACTTGATTTACCACCTTAACCTCTTTTGGGCTATGCTGTGAGCCCACATTCTTTCTGTAATCTCACAATAGCATATAAACTTCTGCACCCCATCGGAGGGGTTGGGTAATCACTCCGATTAGCTACAAGGTAAAATTTTTATAAAAGGTAAAATTTAGTTTCTCCTTTAAACAAAATTTTCATATAGCATTAATAGAAATAGTAGATTTTTATTCACCTTTTCAATAAACTACCAAAAATTTAAAAAGAGAGCAGAGAAGGAAGAAACAGAAAAGACAGATTTCTTTTTGCCTCATGGTATCTTTGTTAGGTTTATGGTTGGGAATCTGAGTTTCAATCAAAGAGTAAAGGTTTTTGCTTTTTAAAATATTTGAATTATCAGTTTGGCTAAATCAATGACTACTATTTTACAATGTCCTGTGATCTAATTTTGAAAGGCAGCCATGCTCACAACTATACCTCCAATGCACTTCCGTGATCCTATTTTGAGCATGTGTTTGAAACTTTTGATATTTGACAAATTTTTAAATGTTAAATTTCAAATTCTAAAATTAAGTCTTTTTGATTCAAACTAACTTGGCATAACAAGAACCCCCGTAATCTAAGAGAGACACATTAGGCTTATTTAGTATGTTAAAATCATACGGGAAACATTGCCAAATTTTAAAAAATGGTGTTTAACTTTCTTTTGGTTGTATTTATATAACTGTGTTAATAATATTTATTCCAAATGTGTATGAAATTCCTAAAATTCTCATAAATCTTATATATATTATCACTCATGATTATTATGTTAAATTGTAGTATAACCAACTACCTTCTCAATTGTGTGTTTAACCATGGCTATTCTAAGATTTGTCACCCACAATTATTGTCTTACTTTGATCCTTCTCAAAAAGCAGTTTATAATCTGTTGCAGTCCAATTTATGGAAATTCATGAGAAAGAGTCTAACAAGTACTATTAAATATAGGTTTCTGATAACTTTGGAGATCATACCATCAGCCCAGGTAAAAGTGTCAGGACTCTAAAAAGTGGATGTGTTCATGAGGACTGTTAACCCAAAATCAAGGGGAACAATTACATGTGACTGAACTGATACAGACTAAAATTTTTTTATGACTTTGTTTAAAACATTACTGATTTTTTTTATATTTTGTTTTCCAGAGTCAATAAAACTTTTTTTATTTTCAATTATTTAAAGCTTATAACAATTGGGTAAAATATACCTTTACAAAAAAATCAAAACATTTGCCTTTCTCTGTACCTGATTTTTCCAAAATTTGTAAGCTATTTGTGAGTATATTTAATTTATAATGTAGTTATTTATATAAGTTCAATAAAAATCTGTTTTCTTTTGTAACAAGACACAATTGGAGATGCTAATTATTTTACCAAGGCTTTCACTGGAATGACAAATTTTCAAATATCACCTTTGTGTCTACGATGGCTGACTAGTAAAAGTTACAGCTTTAAAAGTGGCTGAAAGCAGTTGTTTACAATAAATGGTTATTACTATAGGTGGCCACTCATTTCATTGCATGTTTAGATAAGAAAGATGTGGTTTAAACACTTTTTAAAAAGTAATACTTTATAACACATTATTCCTTCTTAATGTTCTAAGATTCCTATATCATTTTCTTTCTTTTTCAAGAACTTCCTTTTGCCATTCTTCTATGGATAGGCATGCTGGTAACAAATTTTCTTTTTTTATTTTGTTTTAGCATGTCTTTATTTCCCCATTAATTTCTAAACTGGAATCCATAGCTAAGGATTCTAGTTTTTTTCTTTTAGTCCTTAAAAAATGTTGTGTCTCTTCCTTTGGGCACATGGTTTCTGATGAGAAATCAGAATTGATTTTTCTCTGAAAGGTAAGGTTTTTTGGTTTTTTGGGGGGGGGTCTTTTGCTGCTTTCAAGATATTTTCTTTATTTTTAGCTTCCATAAGTTTGATTATGATATGTCTTAGCATGAGTTTCTTTAGGTTTATACTATATGGGGTTTGTTCAGCTTACTGAATTTGTGCATTTATGTCTGTTGTCAAATTTAGGAAATTTTCAACCATTATTTTTTCAATACCACTCTCTTTCTTTTCTCCTTCTGAAGCTTTACAGACATGAATATTAGGTCTTTTGTTATAGTCCAGGATACATCAGGTAAAAAGATAACCCAGGGAGTACACAGCTGTGTCATTCCTTAGATGTTAAGGTTCATAGCCAGCCTACCTTCTTTTCTTTGCCTGTCACAGACTTTTGGGGTTTTGTTTGTTTGTTTGAGAGAGGATCTCACTTTGTTGCCTGGGCTAGAGTGCAGTGGCATTATCATAGCTTACTGCAACTTTCAATGCCTGGGCTCAAGCCATCCTCCCACCTCAGCCTCCCAAAGTGTTAGGATTACAGGCATGAGCCATGACGCCTGGCCTTACAGTCTTACTATGTTTATCTTACATATAATATCCAGGGTTTTTAGCAGAACTTAGCAGAAGGAATAAGAGAAGTGTGTCTATCTTGTTTCAGAACCATAATTTTTTAAGCTTTTGAAATAACTGTTATTTGCTGTTTCTATGTGATGATATAAGAGAGTAGATTTCCAGCTACTATTTTCAAACTAATTTCTCCAAAGAACACATGATGGGTACAAATATAACTTTATACTCAAGACATTTTTAAAAATGGATATAATCATCATTTTTTTAATAGTGGTTTTCTAAGTACTGAAAATATCTTATCTGGCTTTATTAGAATTTCTGTCAGACAAATGCAACCTACAGATCCAAAAAAGTGTAGGGAGCAAAGACCCTTGGCCCCCTAAAAGTTCACTGTAAAATCACTGACATGAGACAGATTAATTAATAGGACAAAAGACATACAAATGTATTTAACATGTATACACAGGAGCCTTCAGAATGAAGACCCAAAAATACGGGGAAAATTGTTCATTTTTATGCTTAGGTTCAACAGAGTTTGAACAAGCATGTAGAAATATGATTTACAAAAAGAGTATGATCTAATGCTAACAGGCGGAATGGGCAAACCCAGCAAGGCCTGTCTGTCTAGATTCTGCTTGGCCTCTCTGAGCATGCATTCCTTCCTTCTGGGTGTGTGGCAGGGCCCTCTCTGGAATGGGGGGGGTCTTATGACTTATGACTTATGACTTATGACTCTATCTGACAAACAACGTTGGTCAGATAATTACTTTATAGCCAGTTTTTATACGGAATAATTTTAAATTTTATGGCTGGATTTCAGAAGGGGTTCTGGCTTTTATGATTCACCTTGGAGAAAAGGGATTCTAGTTTCTATGGCTAGCCTCAAGAAAGAGTGGCACTGAGAGGCAGGAGGACAGAAGGTCAGAGAAGAACTTTTGCTTCTGAGGCCTTCATTTTGGGGTACTGTTTTCTGAGTCCCATCAAAGATCAACTAGAGCTGTCTTTGAAGCTTTGTTATCAATGTTAACCTATTTGAAAATGAGGGATCATTACCTCTCCTGTTTTTAACCAATGTTTTACAAGGTGTTTAAGATAAACAATGGGTAACTGCTGAATAAATTAAGAACTGATTATAAAAGTGTTTATGGTTCTAACTCTTACAGTATTCAGGTGAGTGATGGAGTCTAGTCTCGAACACATTAGCTCAAAACAAATCTAGAATTTTATAAATGCTTCTATTTTACCATTGTAAAGCAAATTTATATTTATATACCTATGTGCTATGGTTTGAATATGTCCCCAAATTTGCATGTGTTGGAATATTAATCCACAAATTTATATATTTATTCAAGGTGGGGATATTGGGAAGTAATTAGGATTAGATAATGTCATCAGGCTAGGGCTCCCATGATGGGACTGGTGGCGTTATTAGAAGAGGAAGAGAGATCTGAGCTTACCAGCACCCTCTTCCTGTTTCAGCATGTTATGAGGCAGTAATATATATAAGCTATATTATTAAGTTATATATGTAATTGAGTTTTTTAATAGCTTCAATAGTATATTTTATTTAACTCTCATAGTCAAAATATTATTACAACATGTAATCCATATGAATGATTATTAGTGAGATAGTTCACATTCTTTTTTCACACTAAGTCTATTTCATACTAACAGAATATCTCAATCTGAATGGACCCTGCTTCAAGTTCTGAGTAGCAACATGTGGCTAGTCACCATTGTTTTGGAGAGCTGTATTCCAAGATCAGAAACCCATTTGCTTAGAAATATGCAATTGTACAGAAGTAGAATCTCTTCCTTTCTTTGTTCATCCTGGTTTTAACCCTTTACCTATCTCAGGGACGGCTGTACAACCACCTCTGGAGTCCTATGTTCCTCTCTATTTCCTTTCCAAACTAGATTTTCACACCTCCTTCCTTATACTTCCATCTTGATAAGGAAAACCCCCATCTGCTACTTGGCACATCAGCCACCTGAGACCCCCTCCCCTCACGGAAGACCCGCATCAGCATAATACTAATCTATTACCTGGCCCATCAACTAATCTATTACCTGGTGCATCAGCATAACACTAAATCTGTTATCTGACACATCAACTAAACTATTACCTGGCAGGCATTAACCACCTGACACCCTATCCCCCAGACCGCCACAACTTAATAAAAGTGGGAAAAATCGGGTAGACAGTGCTCAGAATTCGGTGGTGAGGCCCCTCGGAGCCCGTCAGTGAATAAATTTTGATTCTCCCACTCTCCGTGTGCCACTCGGTTTGTCCTCGGGACCACTTGCTGTAACATTTTGACTGCGTGTACTCCTGCTTCTAGCCTGGGTTTTTCAAGCAGCCCTTATTCTTGGCTTCTGTTTTATCTAGTCCTGTATATATCCACTGCTCTATCCAAAATGGCCTACAATTTGTTCAGGAAATTAGAATAGCTGTACCTTCTGACCTTTGGCTCCTGACATTTTCCTGGCTTTTAATACATCTGGCATTGTATTGAAGTATTTATTTTTCCTACTTGGCTGGCTTCTTCATCTCCTTCAGGTCTGAAACTCAAATGACACCTTCCTGGTGACACTTTCCCTCCACAACCCCATTGTGTCTCCTATCCCCCTTCCTTACTTTTTCTCTATAGCACTCATCACTTATCTCTGCACTTTCACTGTATATTTACCTTACTGTGCACCTCTCCCAACAAAAAAAGTAGCACCTTGAGGACATAGGTCATTGTCTGCTTTGTTCACTGCTATGTTCCTTGCACCTAGAATACTCTCTGACACTTAGCAGATTTTCAGTAAATATATGCTGAATAAATCCTGGATGCACATCTCCCTCAGGAACTCTTTTGATCCTTCTAATTTACAGTAATCAATCTTCTCTTTCTCGTGCTTTTATATTATTTATTGCTCAAAACCTTTATTTTGGATGCAGAATAGGCACTGCTATTTAATCTTCATATATATAAGTCCTCTCTTCACAGAGTATAATACTTGTTGGGGCAATGTCTGAAATATCTTTTTTGCATCTCCATCACAGGTCTTGCAAATTTCAACTTTTCATTAGCTAGCAGTTATTGATGTTTATTGCTGTTCTTGATGGTGAAGATAATTATTTTTTAAAAGGAGGTTGAATATTCTCAAGAGAAAAGGTTGCAGGAGTCAGAAGACTTTAGAGAAGGCAAAAAAAAAAAAAAAAAAAAACCCCAGAGAAAATGAGTACCTTTACTCTCCTGTCAGATTCCCTGAATCAAACCATATTCTCTGACAGTGTTAGCTTAGGAGCAGATTTTCTGGCACCCATGATTCTTGTTCTTTCTACCATCCTGTTTTGGTATAAGTAGATCTTTGGGCTTGAGCCCTCAGAAATTCCTGAAATAATTATCTAACTCCACCTGGACCTCATCTGCTTCTGTCACTGGACTATAAAAACAAGATTTGTCTAGGCCATTTCTCTTGATTTTATGTTCTTTGACATAAGAGCTTAAGACCAGTCAATGACTCTGTGTGTTTTATAACACATAATCTCATTTTGAGTATTGCTATGTCATGGAGTGTTTGTTCTCTCATTTCCTAAAAGAGTCTCTGGTATGTGCTTCAATGTTACAAAAGAATTCAGGAAATCCTACCCCAAAACAAAATATCCCACTTTGGTGTGCTGATTATTTTGAACTGAGGGCACTCTGGCAACAGTAAATGTAGAGTATTTCTCTGAATTCCCCTTATTTGACTAAAGACAGATCTTCCAAAAGGAACTCAGTTGTCATGAATTCCCTCCCCAGGGGAACCTCATCAACCAGAGAAAATCTCATAAACCAGGGAAGATTAACTGTATCACAAGAGAGGAGATAAAGAGCAACACCACACCAGACACTTTGTCACAGGCCATCACCTATTTTTTGTAAGGGCTACTCATCTTTCCCCCAAATCATATATTCTCCCCTACTATCCCTAAATCCTCTTTCCTCTTTCCCCTGTGAAGACAGTATATAAGCTTCTAGATTTCACTGGGTTTTTGAGTATTCACTTTTCTTTCCTACAATGTAATAAATTCGTATATCTTTTCTCCTGTTCATCAGCCTGCTCTCAGTTTATATTATAGCTTCAGTTATCCAACCCAAAGAAGATAGAAGGAAAGTCTTCCCTCCCCTAGTTATCAGTTCTATATGCAAATTGGGTAGTACAGGATGATGTGGAGTTTTTGGAAATAACTAGAATCCTGTGTGTTGTACCCAAGTGAGAAAAAAGCAAACGGTAGAGTGTTGGGGAACGCCTCTCATCAAAGAGAAAAGTGTTTCCAGACAGAAAGTGAGAGTCCTTGGTCTCACTAACTCAATGTTATCTTGGGCAAGGTTAATAATTGTTCGGGGTCTCAGTTTTACAATCTCTAAAATGAGGACAGTACTCACTATACATGCCTTCGAAGTGATCTAAAAGCCTTACATATAAGATACAAGTGAAAAGTCAGGGGCTGGTCATCCAACCCTTGCTCTGTTTTCATTGTTCAGCTACTTTAAGAAGAATTAGTCCACAATAAAGAATCATTTGTTCCCTTTCTCCCCGTTTTGTATTGAGAGGTTTAGAGTTAAAATAATGCCTGGCACAGAAGTACACACTTCTTAAATGTTATCTATTTAGAAATTGTTTCAAGTCTTTTTCTTTCCATAACCATGAGGCACAATCCCAGAAAAGGACCAGTGGCCAAAAGTCAGAATACCCCGACTCCGTGTTTAAGAATGGTATTTTGAGAAAAACAAATTGATTCAATTATTAATTTCCAAGCTAAAGGCTCATCAAGCCGGATTGGTGCTCGGTTCAAACGTGAACCCTACACCAAAGGGAAGGACCATATGCAAATGAAGGATGCAGAATTTGATTTCCTATTGGGTACTTGACGTTAGCCAATGAAAGAACTCCCCTCGGGCTACCTCCAGTCAGTATAAATATTTCTCTTGCTTTCACTTCTAACGTAGTCTAACTATATTTCTTTGTGGAGGCATTTCCTTTATTGCTGTAGCAGTAATGTCAGGTCGCGGAAAACAGGGCGGTAAAGCTCGAGCCAAGGCCAAGACACGGTCTTCTCGAGCTGGTCTGCAGTTCCCTGTGGGCCGTGTGCATCGCCTGCTACGCAAAGGCAACTACTCCGAGCGAGTGGGGGCCGGTGCTCCGGTGTACCTGGCAGCGGTGCTGGAATATTTGACTGCCGAGATCCTGGAGCTGGCGGGCAACGCGGCTCGCGACAACAAGAAGACACGCATCATTCCTCGCCACTTACAGCTGGCCATCCGTAACGATGAGGAGCTGAACAAGCTCCTGGGCCGTGTGACAATCGCGCAGGGCGGTGTCCTGCCTAATATTCAGGCTGTGTTGCTGCCCAAGAAGACCGAGAGTCATCATAAAGCCAAGGGAAAATGAAGTGTTGACTACTTGCATTGGCCTTTCCATTTTCCCGGAGAACGAAAAATCAGCCGAATAACAAAGGCTCTTTTCAGAGCCACCCACCACTTTCGTTAAATGAGCTGTCATGCTTTGAATAATGCCACCTGTATAAAGGGTTTTGAGGCAAAATGAGGTGCTGACACTCCTAGCAAATTGCCTTATGGAAATATCGCCCCATAAAAATCTTTGTAGAGACTTTGGATATGTGGGAAAAAGTCACACACGTAAAACATACTCTTCCTGGGATGACTTGGTAAGTTTTTGCAGAGGAAACACAGCTTTACGTTTTGGAGAGAGGGAAGTACAGCTTCGATTTTAGAAAGTATGCGCTGAAATTGTCAAGGAACACCATGTAACACTACACCTAGGTTGTTAAGGAACACCCACATATTCTCCACCTAGGCTCAGTAGTCTACACGCTTGCTGTAGCAATTGTGTTGCATACACCTTAACACATCACGCTTATCATCATATATCTTCCAAAACCAGGAGTATTTTCCTAATTGCCTACAATATTCGTGCCACACCCAAGAAAAGCTTCTTGAGCATGCATCTTCCATAATTGAGCCTTTTCCTAATTGCCTACGATATTCATGCCACACCCCAGAAAATCAGTTTAAATGCAGCACCTATGCGAATTTATTAAATCCCCTCCAAAGTGTCTTTTTTCTTTTCCATCAGAATTTATTGGAGGTTTCCGCATTGCTTTGTGTGGCTACCTTGTTTCAAATTTTAAGACAGAAGCCTGCAGTACAGGATTTTTGTCCACTGGGGATATAGAAGCGAAAGGGTTAATAAAATGACGTCAGCGCAGCTTCTGTGAAGGGCAGGATATCGGATTCGTTCACCAACCTGAAAACCTCTCTTAATCCGCAGCCAGGCGCAGAGATGGACCAATCTCAGAAGAGCGCGGGGACTTTTGAATATTCTTGGGCCCAACAGTTGGCGGTCTGACTCTATAAAAGAAGGGTGGCTCTTTCTACTTTCTCACAGACGTCTTTTGCTTTCTTTTATCCCCGCCATGGCTCGCACCAAGCAGACAGCCCGCAAGTCCACCGGTGGCAAAGCGCCTCGTAAGCAGCTCGCTACCAAGGCGGCGCGCAAGAGTGCCCCGGCTACTGGCGGCGTGAAGAAGCCCCACCGCTACCGGCCCGGAACCGTGGCTCTGCGCGAGATCCGCCGCTACCAGAAGTCAACCGAGCTGCTGATCCGAAAGCTGCCTTTCCAGCGCCTGGTACGGGAGATCGCGCAGGACTTCAAGACCGACCTGCGCTTCCAGAGCTCGGCGGTGATGGCGTTACAGGAGGCTTGTGAGGCCTACCTGGTGGGCCTGTTCGAGGACACCAACCTGTGCGCCATCCACGCCAAGAGAGTGACCATCATGCCCAAAGACATCCAGCTCGCGCGCCGCATCCGCGGAGAGAGGGCATAAATGTAAACCTAGTTCCTGGTCTATTTTTGTGGATAACCCAAAGGCTCTTTTCAGAGCCACCCAATTACTCCAACGGAAGTAGCTGTAATGAGTCCAACTACCATTTTGCTAAAAATAATGCGTATTAGCTTGGGGGCCAATAATTGTCTACTGGGTTTTTAAAGGCGCCAGGAAACTGCAAGCTATGATCTCTATGGTTCAGTAAACGCAAAGGAATGATAAACTCAGAATTGCTCCTTATAGAACAAAGTCCTTGTGACTGTTATATGTATAGGAAAACCAGGCATAGTCTAGCAAATGATCATAGGTGCCCAGAGGCTTTTTTTGTAGAAGAGTTTGGGGTCCACAACTGAGTTGAGATGTTTCTCAACATAATACCTGTTCATCTAGGGTTTTTTTTTTTTTATAATTATAATCTTAATTCTTTTCATTGTTCAGATTAACCTGAAGTTTACTCTCGTGTAAACATGGGGTATGGATCTGACTGGGTAAATATTGGTTGTACTGCTTTGTCTCCTAGACTACACCTATGACATGCCACACACTTTATTCACAATTACCTGAAGTATCTATTCAGATCTAGGATTTATAAATTTTAGTCATTTTCCTTTTGTTGATCTTGCTTTTTTTTTCTTGAGGTTTAGGGATTGAGTGCTGGAAGGAAGGTGAGTGGGAGAATAGTCTCCGTGAAAAGAAAAATAACATTTACTTAAAACTTCGATTTTGGTATTTAATATAATTGTTATTTTTATCATATAGTTTCACATCATATTTTCAAACTAACTTTAGAGCGACTACACAGTATGCTGAACGTGACAACCACTAATTCCAAAGACCTCGCTTCTCGCTTCACATTCTTTTTTACATCTTATTCCTTACACCTAACATTCTTTGCGTACTTCTAAGATGTGTATTGATACACCATGCTAAAATCATTTGGGCAACTGTCAACAACAACAAAAAACCACACACAAAAGATTAAATTAGAATTATATAGTTTACTTGTATTTGTGTTCCAGGGTTTTAATAAAGCAATTTTTGGTTCACAAAATAGTATTTGCATATTTAAAATGATGAAAATGAACATTTCTCTGTGTTTTATATTCATTTGTCTCTACTCCTACAAGCATCTCTGCCTGGCACACACGCTTGTTACCCCTAGAAGGGATCTGTTAGAGGCACCAGGGCACTGGGCCAAATACCAAAGTGACTTTGTCCCCAAGTTCTGGGCCCCAGCTGAAGGCCAAGTATTTTGTTTTTTCTAGTTATAGCTGTGCTGATTTTGGTGTTCAATGCTTGATTTTTGTTCCCTCATATTTTTGTTATTTGTAGGGGAAAAAAAATGTGTTTTAGGTACGGGATCTGACATGATAGCATTAAAAAAGCAAAAGTGCTGTCTGAGACTCAGATGGACAGGGTGCAGTGCGTCATCCCAGCTGTTCTCTGCCTTCCCGCTTACCTTCCCTGCCCCCACAGCGGCAGAACAAGGATTTTGCTTTAAGTCTTCATTTACTTGAGGCCTTCAACGGAACAACTGCTCAGTGTCTACAAGAAAAAAGTTAGTACCATTTTAGAATTCATGACACTATTAATCACACTATAGGAGGACTCTGGAAGCTAGCAGCAAAGAGTAGCATTTGGATGGTAGCTTGCCTAAGTTCAAATCCCCACATTACTATTTACTGTGTCAACTTAGAAAAATCAATTTGTTCATCATCAGAAAAGTGGGAACAGCATCACCCAATTTGTAGGGCTGTTATTTAGATATGAGTCTACTTTTGAACATATAGCATTATATAAATAATATGAATTTTTCCAAGTTGTATATCATTTTTTTCTTATATTCTGGGATTTTAAAAATCTTGAAATAACTCAAACTTTAGCTTCTGAAATTCCTTTTCCTTTACCATTACTTAGTTGCACAGATTGTTTCATTTAAAAATTAAATTTCAGCAGATATTTAAAAACCAA